>NC_056739.1:96992940-97042940 GCF_019279795.1 Protopterus annectens | reverse complement strand
ATATATAAAACCACTGGCAAAAACATTTGGAACATTCATAATAACTTAAACACTAAATGTGTAAAAGACCGCAACAAGAAAACAGACTCCTTTTGTGATCCTTACACTAAAACCCTCCTATAAAACTAACCCAATTTGTCTGAGTAGTGTTAGTTTTACTGAAAGCATTTTTTCTAAAGTGAAGTACAGGGTTAGCGTTAGGAGTAAGATCAAGCTTATGGTTAGTAGGCATCATAAAGGTGGAGAGCTTGGAAAAGATTACACATTATATTAGTCTGCTGCTTTGTTCTTATGTCTCCTGAGTTTGTCCATAGAATCAGAGAAGAATGGGAGAATAGGGACTAGAACATGAAGTGAATCTGAGTTTAACATCTCTGACTGGTACGCCTAGAGTCAAATGTGCAGTAAGTTGATGTGAAAATATAATGCATGCCCCTAAAAGCTATATAGAGCTGAAAGTGAGTAAACAGATGGTGTAAGAAAAGTTATTTAATAAGGGTTGAGGTACTCACACTTTCTGATGATCACTAACACGATTCCTTAGAACATTGATCTGAAAACAAACACAAAGCTCACATTAGAAGTCTACAAACTATTTAACTAATACTTTATGACATGTGGACTAGGAAGAAAGTAAATTACACCATTTTAAATCAAACAAGTCCACTGAAATAGTTACATAGTTCATGCATTTTTATTATCAGAAATATATTTTTATTAGAATAGTTTCAAATCTTATTAAAATAATGTAAAGCTGCAGTTATGCAATTATTTTGATAAGATCTACTTGAGGTTACAGTGTCTCAAAACACGATTTTCTGGCAAAAACTGCTCAAACTTGAGAACAACACAAGTACACAAATGCCTGCAACATGCACTCAAAACCATACAGTTGTTGAACAAATGTAGAAAAAAGTTAAACAGAACAGGAGTACTTTTACAGGGGGACAATCTCCTGCACCCTATGCATGTAGGCTTTGCCCCCCCCCCCCACACACCCATTACCTTATAATTCTCACTCGTATGATCACTAATACAGTAAAAAAAATTATACATTTTTAATGATCACTGTTTCTACATACACCTGCACATTTAGGTACAGTAAAAGAAGGACATAAACTTTCAAGAATAATACAACTCCACAACGGGAATGAGCAGCAGCTGACCCACCTGCCTGTTTTAGCATTTATGCTCAAATATGCAGAGACTTGTCTTTATAGGCATATGCATATGTTTATAAGCAGTTGTGAGAGAGTGTGTGTGTGTGTGTGTGTGTGTGTGTGCACACACACACACACACACGTTTATACATATTTATATATATATATATATATATATATATATATATATATATACATACATATTACGTATATATATATATATATATATATATATATATATATATATATATATATATATAGATACACACACACACACACACACACACACACACACACACACACGCATGCAGCAAGCAGCAATGTCTGCAGATGCAAAAAGTAAATCTTAAGCTAAACTAAAGCATAAAGCATAGATGTTAAGTTGTCTATCTCGCCTTCATTCTTGCTGGCCACTCTAAAAGCTCGAGAGTTGGATCCACCGGCTCGAGGCTCCCCTTATATCCCACAATGCTAGGCGGTATTACCTCAGATCTCTGCCGCTACAGCTATCGAGGTGTGTTGCTTTTACCGGCTTCAGGTTAGTGTACCAAAGTTAGTTTTAAAACTTAGTAAACCCCTTTTAAATTAGTTTTTGGTTAGTATCCCCTTATTTCAAAGGTTTCTATTTCCTTTCCTGTGTTTTTCTCCCACTCCTTACCACAAGAACTTATCTGTTCTTCCCTTAGGCCTTCTGGCCCTCCTATCCCTCAGAGAGTGTGTGTGTTTTTCTGTAGGGACTTAAGATTTCTAAACTACTATCTTTAAATCAGTTTAAGTTAGTTTAAATTAGTTTAAATTAGTTTAAATTACCTTTACTTACTCTACAGTGTAATCGGTGTGTTTGTGTTGAGTGTGATTGCACTTGTTTTGTGTCATGTCTAAGGATTTGAAGGTCTCAGGCTTCAAGAAGTGTGACTCGTGCTGTCAGAAAATGTCTCTGACAGATGGTCACACTTCTTGTGTGTACTGCCTGGGACCTTTACACCTGCAGGACTCTTGTGCTGTATGCCATGGCTTCAGCCCTAGAGTCCTGCAGGAAAGAAAGAACAAGCTTATTTTTGGGCTTGTTAAAGCCTGAGGGTCCCCGACTGCATCTTCAGGCAAACCCTCTAAGGCTTCTAGGTCTTCGGCTCCAGTTACTGAGTCGGCACCTAAGACTTCTAAGTCTACTCCTGCATCGGCTCCGGCTGGAGCCAATGACACTCTAACTTCCACTTCGGTGGTTCCTTGGCTCCGGCCGGAGCCGAGGTTTTGAGTACGTCGGCTCGATCAGGCTTTGAGCCGACATCTAGGAAGAGGTCAAGGTCACCGTCCCTCGGCTCCGTTCATTCGGCTCCAGCTTCTCCCCTGCAGTCTGAACGGAGCCATAGATCGCACTCCTCTAGGTCTTCGAGGCTTTCGGACCATGACCCTCAGAGGGTAGTGAGTCGATTTTTTAAGTCCGAGGCACTGGCCCAGATGCTTCAGAGCCCGACTCATCAGTCGATGCTCAACCCTATTTCTCAGAATATTCCTCCTCCGACTCCTTTGAGCTCGGGCAGCGTTGACCCGAGACTGTGATACCGTCGGAGCCGATACAATTGTCTTCGGCTCCGTCATCGGCTCCAATTTCTTCCTTGGAAGAATCTCGGCGCCGGACTTCCCTCGTCGGCTCCGAGGGGGTGGGTGGCATCGGGCCCTTGTCCGGCCCCACTCTCCCTCTCGGTGCTTCGGCGCTGGTGAGTTCGGCTCCGACATCGGCCTCGGAGCCATCGCTGTCGGTGCCGCGGGAGGTTTTCAGCTTTTCGGGGGACCTCTGGCTCTGCCTGACAGAGGTGCGTTCGAGGTCATGCGGAGTGTGTTGGAACCTGGTTCAACTCCACAGTCGGCTCCATCCGCCCCTCCCTCTTCAGTGCCTCAGGTTATGTCTACTCACTCCCTCATCCCAGACCGCAGAGAGCCAGCTCCTCAAGAATCCCCTGTGGGGATCTCATCCTCTTCCGAGGCCTCTCCTGAATTGGCAGGAGCCCCCTAGGAAGAGAAAGTGTAAGAGGAAGCACATAGACTCACCTGAGTCTGTCACCTCTGACACAGATTTAGAGGATTCGAGGGTTCCCCGCCCTTCTGAAGATGTCTCCTTTGCAGACATTCTAGAGATCCTGAAACAGAGGGGAAATTGGCCAGCCCTTAACCCTTCGGAGGATGAATCTGTGTATCTTGAGGCGTTTGGCTCTCGCCCTTCCACCTCCTGGGTGTCCACCCCCTTGACCCCCTCATGCAGGTGGTAGCTAAAGGCTTGGCCGGCTCCTGACTCTGTGGACCCTACCCCCAGGAGACCTTCAAAGTTTATCACAGCACCAGCAGATAAGCAATTTCTGACTAAGGGAGTTTCTGTGGATGCTATGGTGGTAGCTGCTGCCACTAAGAAGGAGCTAGCTGATCCTTCGGTGCCTGTCCATCCTCCTAACAAGGAATCTAGGTCTATGGACAGGTACGGGAAGCGGATGTTTTGTCAGCGACCTTTGCTATGCGTTCGCTGAACTACCTCTGTCATTTCACTCGTCTTCAAAGAGACCTGATCAAGGAAGAGAGTGAGATGTTAAAGGATCTTACAGCTGCGGGTTTTCAGGATAAGATGAACACTCAGCTGGCTACCCTAAATTCTATAGCCAACTCCTCCATGCGCCTCCTTTCATATGCGGCTGATGGAGCGAGCAGAGCCGCAGGGACAGGTGTGGCCTTACGCCGGCATGCCTGGATGCGGCTGTGCAATTTATGGACCCCTTTAAAACGGCTTTCACTAATTCCCCGTTTGATGGATCGTCTCTTTTTGGTCCTCAAGTGAAAGAAACCTTGACAAGGTGCGAGACAGATGGCAAAACTCTTTCTGCCGTCGGAGTCCGTTTTTCTACTCATTCTAGACCTTACCCCAAAGGCCAGAAAAGTGGAAAGATGTGGTTCCGCAAACAATCTCAAGGAACTTTGCCTGGCGACAGAGTCGGTTCCCCTCTAGAGGCAGAGGGGAACAATAATGGTAGATGTCGCCCTAGAGGCAGGGGGTCCAGAACCAGGGCAATCGGGAAACCTTTTCTGATAAGCCCTTCCAGCATCCCTGAGGTGTTGCCCAACTGTCCACCTTTGGAGGCAGTCGGGGGAAGATTATCACTGTACGCAGAAGCCTGGCGATCCCTAACTCAAGACAAGTGGGTACAGTCCATCATTTCAAGGCTATTCCATTCCGTTCTTCGCATTCCAAACCAATCAAAAATCCCTTCCAGATGTTCCACCGCTCAAAGGGATCTAGCAGCATTGGAAATTTCAAAGCTGCTTGCAAAAGAGCCATGCAGCCAGTGCCAGCAGACCAGCAAGGATCCGGAATCTACTCCAGGTTCTTTTTGGTTCCAAAGAAAACAGGGGACTGGAGACCAATTTTGGATCTCAGTATCTTGAACAAGTCTCTCAAGAAAACAAGATTTCGGATGGTCACGCTACAATCCATCCTACCCCTATTGGGAAAGGAAAACTGGATGTGCTCTATAGACCTTCAGGATGCGTACTATCATATAAAAATGAACAGACGCTCCAGGAGATTCCTCCACTTCAGGCTGGGAACCAGTCACTTTCAATTCAGAGCCCTGCCCTTTGGACTCACCACTGCCCGGGTGTTTACCAAATGCATGGCAGTGGTAGCTTCTCATCTGAGACGTCAAGGATTCCAGGTGTTTCCATACTTAGACGACTGGCTCCTCACAGCTCCTACCAAGCATCTTCTTCTGATTGCCAGAGACTACACCTTTCGCATTTTTCAAAAGTTAGGTATCTCAATAAATTGCGAAAAGTCTGTTTTGTCGCCTTGTCGTGTTATTACCTTCATAGGCACAAATCTAGATACAGTCAACATGTCTGCAAGACTTACAGACCAAAGAATAGCAGACATACACAAACTGGTCTCCCTTCTATTCCACAGCAACAGAGTCAAAGTCAGATTGGTTCTAAAAGTACTGGGGATTATGGCAGCTGCTATCCCTCTACTTCTTTTAGCCAGAATTCACATGAGAATCCTTCAATGGATGCTCTTCACACAGTGGTCGTACCAGCAACTTCCAATGTCCCACACCATTGTGATTACGCAAGCATGCAGGAATCATCTTCTTTGGTGGATTTCTTCCCCCCAGCTCTTCCTAGGAAGACCCTTTGTCCTTCCCCCTCCGGTTGCTACTCTGACAACGGACGCCTCCCTGATCGGGTGGGGGGGCATTATCAGGGCAGAACAGTCCAGGGCATATGGCAACCAATCTAACGCCACTTGCATATAAATGTTCTAGAGATGAGAGCAGTGCTTTTAGCGTTGCAAGCCCTTCAAGACTCTCTTCCCTTGGGAACGATAGCAATTCAGATGGACAACATGTCTGTAGTGTGGTATATCAACAAACAAGGCGGAACCAAGTCCTACCCCCTATGTGAAGCACTCAGACTGTGGCAATGGGCGATTTCTTCTCAGCGTTTTCTGATAGCAACGCACATTCCCGGAAGTCCAATCTTATCGGACAAGTTGAGCAGAGCTATCCTCATGCCTCACGAGTGGTCTCTGAAAGATTCTATCTTGGAGAAAGTTTTTCTCAAGTGGGGTCAGCCTTGCTGCGACCTTTTGCTACTCCCAAAACAGCAAGTGCAAAGATTATTTCACCCTCTTCCCCTTATCAGGCCAGCCCAGCAGAGACGCTCTAGTCCAAGTTTGGCCCCGGGGACTTCTGTATGCATTCCCTCCTTCCCACTAATCTCTCAAGTGATACAGAAAGCTATCGCTCAGAAGGCCTCATTGATCCTCATTGCTCCTTACTGGCCTCGACAGGTTTGGTTCCCCTTTCTACATCAATTTCTGTTGGAGCAACTCTGGCATCTGGACCTAGTTCCAGATCTTTTGATCCATCAGTCGGGTCAGTTTCATCGCTCCCTCCCATCTTTGAACCTCACTGCTTGGTTCCTCCAGTTCCTACCTTAGCCAGGCTTCCTCAAATATCTCACACTGTTCGAGATATTTTGATAGCTTCCCATAAATCTTCCACTCGAAGATTTATCTTAGTAAGTGGAAACGTTTTGCCTATTGGGCTCAAGGAAGGGACTTAGATCCTTTCACTGCTCCCATCCAAATAGTTCTTGATTTTCTAGCTGAACTCTTTCACGCAGGTTCATCTCCTTCTACTCTCAAAGTCCAATTGGCAGCTATATCTAACTTTCATGTGGGCATTTCAGATTCTGCCATCATGTCTCACAAGCTTTGCAAAGCTTTTTGAAGGAGTTTTCTTCTCAGACCTCCTATAAGAAATCCTCCTCCTTCTTGGGACCTTAATTTAGTTCTCACATCTTTGATTCTTCCCCTTTCGAACCTGCAGCTTCCTGTTCATTGAAATTGCTATCCTGGAAGACTCTCTTTCTGGTAGCCATTACTTCAGCTAGAAGGGTCTCAGAATTTCATGCACTCAGCAGTCGACCACGTATCTATTGTTTCATAAAGACAGGGTGTCCTTACGAACCAATCCATCTTTTTACCTAAAGTAGCCTCTGTCTAACCTAAATCAAAGCATTGACCTCCTGTGTTTTTCCTAACTTTCTAACAGGTCTGAACAAAATTGCATTGGCTAGATGTTCATCGTCAGTTAAGGTATTATTTGGATAGGACCAAACAGATCAGAAAAACTGACCAGTTGTTTGTCTCTTATGCAGAAGGCAGAAAGGGACTTTCAGTTTCGAAGGTATCACTCTCCAGATGGCTAACATCTCTGATTTCCTTTGTTTATGAAATTAGACACCAAAAGCTGCCTAACAAACCTATGGCCCGCTCCACCAGAGCTTTGGCTACTTCTATAGCCTTCCAAGACAGGCTGCCTATTGACACCATTTGTGCAGCGGCTACTTGGGCTACTCCTCACACTTTCATTTCTCATTATAAGTTGGATTTAGCTTCTAGACATAGAGCTAACTTTGGTTCCACGGTTCTCAAGAGTCTGTTCTGATAGGCCACCCGGGACAAGGTGCTAGGGACGCGGTCCCATCCAGCAAGAATGAAGGCGAGATAGACAACTTAACATATAGAAGTTATGTTCTTACCATAACGTTCCATGTTAGTTGTCTTCTTCTCGCCTTCTTTCTTGCATCCCACCCTCCTTCCACCCAGGCCTGGACAGACCTAGAGGAGTTTGATTGTGACCTCTCTTTCTACCACCTCTATTGCTATAGGTATATGCTCTGCTGTGCATATATTCCTTGATCAGGCTTCAGGTCACCTTCTTCCCTTCCTTTTTATAGAGGTGGGTTCTCCCCTTTCCAGTAGTTCTGGTTTTTATTATTAGCTGGGCCTAGCTTACAAACGAGATCTGAGGTAATACCGCCTAGCATTGTGGGATATAAGGGGAGCCTCGAGCCGGTGGATCCAACTCTCGAGCTTTTAGAGTGGCCGAGTCGGAGCCGAGGTCGGCTCCGAACCCATCCAGCAAGAAAGAAGGCGAGAAGAAGACAACTAACATGGAACGTTATGGTAAGAACATAACTTCTATTTTTTTGTAGGGAGATGGCATACTATCAAGGAAAGGACATATTCCCCAATCCTGAGACTTTTGCAGTCTCACACATCGCACCTATCAATTTCTGAGTAGCTGACCACATTTTTTCGACAAAACAACTGTCAACCCAAATGATGTTCAACAGAATTCAGTGGTCCTATGTGTATATAAGTGCAGTGGGTGCACTTTAAGTTGAATCTTTACATTACCAGCATCAGGAGACGTCAAAAATCAAATTGCTGAAAGTAATAGTTCTGGGAGGTTTACATGTGAGCAGGTAAGTGGGGTTTAACAAGTTATGATTAGAATAAGGCTTAGGATAGAGGATAGGTTTAGTTGTGTATGCATATGTTTTGTTGTGTTTGTGTGAATGTTTGGAATTTAGAGTTAGAGGTAGGGTTAAGTTAGGTTATAGTTTGTACGCTGTATATGTGTGGTGTTTTCTAAGTATTGTGTATGCTTGCCTGTCTGTCTTTACCTGATTGTTTTGTGATACTCCCAGGGAAAGGGTTTTTGGCAAGGTAATATATATAAAATTTATATATATATATATATATATATATATATATATATATATATATATATATATATATATATATATATATATATATAGATATATATATATATATGTTTTTTGATACTGCTAGGGAAAGGGCTTTTGGCAAGGTAATATATAGGTAAGATAAGATAAGGTAAGATATATATAGATATATATACATATATATATATATATATATATATATACACACACATATATATATATATATATATATATATATATATATATATATATACATATACACACACACACACACACACACACACACACACACACACACACACACATGTATATATGGATTCACTTCAGAAGACCGAAAGCCCAAAATCTTGAATTTCAAAAGACTGAGACCAAAATCCTGAAGGTTCAAAAGACTGAAACTCGAAATACTGAATCTCAAAATACTGAAAACATACAGGTTATCAAGACTTACTGTACTCCAGCAGAAGTAGATACAGAAACAAACAGAAGACAAACCATATTACTTTTCTCCAAGTATAAGCAGGGGGCAAGACCCCCTGCACCCCCTGCTACTTAAATATATCAACTCCGGGATTGCACATCATCACACTAACATGAGTTATGCTGTAGTATAGCAAGTTAGAAGGGACCATGACTAAGGTTACAACAGGCAGTCCTGAAACACGTAATGGTATGTTTGCCATTTTGTTCTGTGGAGTGTGATTTCTGAGTTGATATATTTAAGTAGCAGGGGGTCTTGCACATTGTAGGCATATGTTTTCATGACAGTAAAATACAAGAAAAATCAGGTATGTTTCTATGTATTTAGGCTGCCCCTCATAAAATATCAGTTAAGTAAAAAAACAAAACAAAACAAAAAAAACAGCAACAGTGATTATCTCTCCTCACTGCACTAATGTACTATTCAAGCATGGGAATGTAAGTCCCATACTCATGTGCACTACATCAGAAAAGGGTGAAGAAAGCAGAACAGCACTACTGTGCAGTTATACAAACACATTATTTAAGAAAGATAAATAGTTTCTTTCTTAAATAATGTAATTGTATAATAGCAATAATCCACTCCTGAGTATGGGTAATGTTGAATTTACCCACGGTTGGCTTTGTTTGATCTCTTGGGCTTTGGCCTCATGAGCAAACCACAACAGCTGTGGGTTAATCCAGCATTACCCACACCCAGTTGTGGGTTATTACTTAAGTGGTTTACAGTTCTGCCACAGTTGTGAATGAACTTCCAGATTAAGGCCCCAGGCAGGAATCAAAGTAGAAATAGCTAGCCTTTACAAGTAATTATACTTATGGGGATAGAAGTGCAGTATAATTTATAAACAGTGTTAAAATCTTGCAGTAATACACAATCTTCCCACAAATGAAAATGAAGCTAAAAGACTAAAAGTCCAAGAACAAATTAAAAGTCAAACAGAACAATTTTCTGGGCTAAAACCTGGGAAATAAAGCAGAAAAGTACAAAAAATACCACCACACAGGTCACTATAAGTGCAACCTAACTATATAAGTGAAACGTTTTCTTCCCTTTTGATACTTTGTGGCTCTCCACACCTCTCAAAAGTCATGAATGAAAGATGCGGAGTAAAGCTCTGTGCTAAATATAGCAGACTTGCTAGAGAGGGACCTGATCAAATAAAACTAATATTGGAGATCTAGACCTGTGGTTAGAATTTCAGAAACTTCAACTTAATATTTCAGTGTGGACTGGGAAAAGTCACAGAGAACAGGGAGGGAAAACAGTAGCAAAGTAAACAGGAGGACACTGGAATGCAACCTTAAGCAATTTTAAGCAGGTAAATGACAAGCAAAATATAAGACTCTAGCAGCTTTGGTTGGGATGAAATACCTTGTGGTGTCAGTCATATTTGTAGGAGTTGTACAAAGATAGTTTCCATTTTTTCTTCATTTATTCAGTCTAATATGGGACCATTGCTTTTCCTTAGCCATTTGGATATTTTCTGTAGCTTAGATTTAAAGCTCTCCTACATTCTGATGACACTTATCTGATGAGAATCTGTTTAAGGTATTACAGCATTTACACAAATAATTTTATAGTCTTCAAACTTGCTTCTATAGACATTTAAAGATCGATAATAGTAAGCCTAAAATGTTTCCTTTTTTTAGCAGTCATCCCACTTTTATTTTGAAGATTCCAGGCATGAGATTATTGATTGTTCTGAGCCTATGTGTAGATAGGGCACATTTTAGATTCTAGTATGACATGTCATATTCTAATGACATTTATTGATGATTGATAAACTCAGTATTACTTTACAGAAGCACTTTGCATGCTTGCATGCTGTAAGAGCTAGTGTAGACGAGACTTCAAAAGGTTGTTTGGTAATGGTGCATAATTTTCAGTATTTCGCAGTAACCTGACTTTATGCACAGGACTTAAGAAACATTTTACGAGAAAATTAATTGTGCTATATTATTCATAGTTAAGGTTTATGTCAAGATTGGTTTGCACTATGCATCATTGCCTCTGTACTCCATGATTAATCAACTGTCTTTGGAAAACAGAACACAGTACATATGCTGTATTTTAGTATAGCATGGTTGTGTTCTGCATTTAGGGTGTATTCTTTAGTGAGTAAGAAATAAAATAATATTTGCATTTGGAATGACCCCTTTTTATTAAGTGGAAGAGCCAGAGTCATTACTGCTGTTAAATATCATGCCAGGTATCTATTTTTATACAGCTTTTAGGGTTTTTTTTTTTTTTTGCTTTTCAGAGGTATCATTTTATTTGTTTTGAAATTGCATCATTTCAATTGTTTTATCTAATATGGAATTGTCTGAGTAGCTCAGTGTATGTATTTTCCTTTCCTATGATCACATAAAATAGATGTAAAAACAGTATTCTGTGTAAAACTGATGCTTTAAAAAAAGTATTTTATATGCAGTGCTATAAAATACAGATTTATTATGAAGTAGTTCAACCCCATTTAACTAGTAGGGCAAGAATAGTAGGCTTTCAGTCAGATGTCATCTAAAAGTTTCCCAGGCTATTATCCCTTCCCTTCTGCCTATAATGCTCTGCCATTTATGTTCCTCTTCAGCTCCATTTTGCTTCTCATCATGCTTGCATCAGAGAAGAATTACCCCCGGGTATATTATTTTCCAAAGTGTTTTTGAGGAAAAAAGAATTTGCAATGTTAAAATCTTTGTTTACTTCAGTCATTTATGTTGCTGCCTATAGATCAAAACTCATGTCATACTCCTATTTTTTTTTAACTTTACTGCCAACTAGTTTCCTTGTTAGATAACTTTTGCTGTTTGTCACACTTGCATCAGAGAAAAATCACTCCTTAATTATGTTATTTTCTAAAGTATTTATGTGGAAAATAATTTCAGATTTTTAATTTGATCATTTCCAGTACTGTCAATCCAGCGATCCTCAATTCATGTAATACTCATGCAGTTTTTCACCTTTTCCTGTACTTTCTTTTTACTCTACTTAGGCCTCAGCATCATTTTGTCTTGGGGTTATATTTCTCTGCACCTGCTTTTTTTTTTGTTACTGTTTGAAAAAATATTTCACTTGATTTGTTGCTGGTTGCTAAACATTTTGAGTACTTTATTCCCTAAATTCATCTGCCAGTTATTTTTTTCCAGCAGCTGGCTGATACTTCAGTTCTTGCTCATAATCAGTTTTATCTGTGTGTTTTGTAGTTCATTTACTTTTTTACTGGTTACTATGTATTTATGGCCAGCTCACCTGTCAAGTTGGAAAAGGTGGAAAGTAAAGCTTTCAAATTTGAGCAAAGTGTGGTCAAAAGATTCCATCTCGAGACAGACACACCTTGTGTGTTGTCTGGTGTGGGGTGGAGTATTTTCATGACAAGTCAGAAATGTGTGGCTTTATGAAACTAAAAGAACCAATTGCTTTTAAGATCTTTAAAAGCAGCTCTGTGTCTACCCCCTGGTAGGGCTTTAAACTTGGGCTGAGTCTCATGGTCAACAGCTTTGTTTTCAAGGACAGAGCCCAAGTCTCAGAATTCTTCCAGTGTCAGACAGCAGTGAAGGATTAAAATAGAGGAAAGGCAGTGAAAGAACACATAAGTGTAGGGAGGACTGATGCTTCTAAACAGATTTGCCCAGATTTGTCCAGCTCCTGTCAGTTCAATATTCAGAGTGGACTGAGAGTCCAAAGTGCCTGTTGTTGAAACTTCCCTTATGCTACCCAGTTTGGGCAGTGTGGCCTCAACATCAGATGCTGAAATGAAAGATTCTGCCCTACAGTTTACCATCTGCTAGATCTTTTAGGTTTTCTGTAGTTATGTGTAACTGCAGACACAGCCTACAAAAAATACTGATTCTTTTTTTTTTTTTTGACATGGTTGCAGGAAATTTGTCTTGATTTTCCCTCTTCTGGTATTATGGTGGGCACAGACATTTTCCTGCGTTCCTTTTCTGCTTTGTCATCCTATCCCTTTTCATCAGCTACTGTTTCTGTGCTGCTTCTGATAAAGCTAGATCTGAAGTAGGATATTCATTTGTCTGCAACCTGTGGGTTATGGATCCGATATCGGATCCGAACCGGCATGGTTTTCCAGCTATGGATCCAAGCTCTCAGCTCCTCCCCTCACCCATAATGCCCTGCTCTACCCTCATGACCCCAGATCTCGCTTGCAGCATGGTGACTGGATTGGTTTCTATAGCTCTCAGCTAAGTGCTAGTTTTACTAACTGTTAATACAGAATTTTGAAGTTTTTTATTCATTTTTGTGTGAAAGTGTAGGTTTCCTTTGATATTTTAGTTTAGAGTTAATCTAAGAATTTTTTTTTCCTCGCTGTTGGCATAGTGTGTGTGTGTTGGGCCTGTGTGTGTATATTGTTTAGTTACTTTAGTTTAGTAACTTGTTTATAGATTGGGATGGCTGAACAGCCCAAATCTATATTTTCTAAAGTCTCCAGTGTGGCCATAAGCTTCCCCAGCTGATGGCCACAATGCCTGGGGTTGAACACCATCTGGATGCTCCATTTGTGCAGGGTTCAACCCCAGGGCACTGAAGGAGCGGAGGTCCAAGCTTGTCTTGGCGGGCCTTTACCGCCGGGATCTTGGCTCCGACCTCTCCGCAGGGAGTAACCATGCCTTCCCTCTTCCCTCAAGGCACCCCTCCTCCTCCTGGGACTCAACCTCCCGCTTCTGGAGGAGAGGGATGCTAGAAAGGACCGGCCGAGACCTCTGTTTCGCCCCGCCAGCCAAGCTGGCTTCCTCCCTGCTGCCGGGTCTCCTCCTTCGGCCCGTCCCCAGTGTGCTTTTCACCGGGTCCTGAGGAGGAGGAGACCCGCCGAGGCTATCGAGGAGGCACTCCAGGCCTACCTCGGTAGCCTCGATGCTGATCTGGACCGATGACGAAGATTCATCCAGGCCCAGATGCAGATGGGAGTGCTCCCTCTGGGGAGCTCAACACCCTTTTTCAAACCTATTGCTCCTTCTCCCACCCGCTATCCGGTTCGAGCAGCTGGAGCCGAGCAGCTTTGAGGGTGGGTCGGCGCCGATAGTATTTGGTACTGGATCCGACCCTGCCTCGAGTGCATCGGATCCGACCTCTCGGAGCCTGGATCCGAGCCTCGGATCCAGGGGATCAGCACTGTCCTTCGATCCCCCGATCCACTCTTCGGATCCGAGGGGAGCCATTGTCGGATCCTTTGGTCGAGGTCGGCTCCCTTTTGATGTAGTGGAGAGGGCCCTGTTGAGGGTCTCCGACCCCGCACTTGTTCCGCCCGTCCACGCGCCCTCTGCACTGGGCCAGGCTTCCACCATCCGGCCCCTGGGACAGCCCGCTTCTGTGCCCCAAGTTGCTCCAGTGGAACAAGTTGCTGCTTGCGAGTCCTCTGACAGCCCCCAGAGGATGTCCTCGCAAGCATACGGCAAAGGAGGCACATTGAAGTCTCACAGAAGACACGGACTTGGAGGAAGGGAAGGCTCCCCACGGTCACCCCGAGGATGTCTCATTTGGAGACATCATGGAAATGGGTGGTCTGCCCCAAGTCTTCCTCGGACGAGTCCGTGTTCTTGGAGGCATTTGAAGCGGGCCCGTCTACCTCTTGGGTGTCCTCCTGCCGACCCCTGGTGGACCCTCATTACCACCAGGCGTGGAAGGAACCGACACTGTGGAGCCAATTCCTAAGAGGCCCGATAGGATCCTTAGCCCACCGTCCGACCGTGCCCATTGGAGTAAGGGGCCTCCGTAGATGCCATGTTGACGGCGGCCACCAAGAGGGAACTGGCTCAGGAGAGTCCCTCAGTCCATCCCCGAGCAAGGAGTCTCAGATGATGGACCGCTTGGGGAAGCGGATGTTTAGTTCAGCGACCTTCTCGTGAACTACTTGGCACATGTCATTAGGATGCAGCGAGATCTCATTAAAGAATATGCTGCATCCCCCAGAGTCCATTTCGGAGGAGGACAGGGTTCTGCACTCCACCCGCATGGCCACTCTTAGGTCAGTTACTAATATGCCTGCTACTCTCCCACGCCACGGAAGGCGCCGCTAGAGCTGCGGGGCAGGCCTAGTCACTAGACGCCAGGCCTGGCTCCGCCATTTTTGAGCCCTTCAAAGCGCCATTTCTTTGATGGTTCTGCTCTTTGGCAAAACCGTTAAACGTTGACCCAGAGCGAGAAGGACGGAAGACGCTGTCTGTCTGCACCCCAGAGGCCCTACTCTAGGAACCAAAAGGGTCAGAAGAAGATGTGGTTCCGAAGTCGCAGCAGTCCCAGCCTGCTCCGGACAACCAGTCCTTCCGTGGCAGAGGAGGACAGGGAGGACGCCAGAGGCAGAGGGGCTCCCAGAAACTTCGGTCCAGGGAACCTTTCTCTGAACGGCCCGCAGCAACCCTGAGGGTTGCCCACTGCTCCACTCTGGAGGCAGTCGGGGACGCTGGGCACCTAGCGCATGGGAGTCCATAACATCAGACCGCTGGGTTCTCCAAATCATATCCAGAGGATATCGCATCCCTTTCCTTCACCTTCCAAAGTTGAAGTCCCTCCCAGACGCCCCACCCGTCAACGGAGGCCGCTGGCAGAAATTGGCCATCTGCTAAAGAAAAGAGCCATCCAGCCCGTCCCCAGACCAGATCGGATCAGGGTTCTACTCCAGGTTCTTTTAGTGCCAAAGAAGACGGGGAACTAAGACCAATCCTAGACCTCTCTTGAATCTGGCAGTCCCCAAAGAAAAATTCAATGGTCACTCTGCAATCTATTCTCCTTCTGGGAGAAAATCACTGGATGTGCTCGATAGACCTCAAGGACGCTACCACATCCTGATGGACAGGCGCCCAGGAGGTTCCTCCGCCTCGCTGGGAGCCAGTCACTACCAGTTCCGGTCCTTCCCTTTGGTCTCACCACAGCCCCCAGGGTGTTCACCAAAGTATTAGCAGTGGTAGCGGCCCACCTGAGGCTTCAGGGGTGCAGGTAACCTGGACGACTGGCTTCTTACCACCCCAACAAGGCATCTACTTTTATTGGCGAGACTCCTTTCTCCATCTTGCTCCTTTCTGGGCATTACAATAAATACAAAGAAATCCAACCTGGTGCCCACACAGCTCTTAGATTTTATAGGGGCCAGGCTAGACACAAGGAGTTTACGAAGCCTTCCTCACTGTGGACAGAGTTCAAAATCTGCAGCTCCAGGTGCGGGCCATTCTCCACCAAGTTCTGTTCCGGAGTTGGTCCTGAGGGCTCTAGGGTCCATGGCATCTGCTATAGCACTTCTTCCTCTTGCCAGGCTCAATATGCATTCTACAGTGGACGCCTTAGTACAGTGGTCATACCTTGCTCTCCCATGCATCATCCCATTGCGATCAGCAAGGCTTGCAAGCGTCCCTCTTGTGGTGGCTTCTCCCGGATCTCCACAGGGGCCCCATTTTGTGCTTTTCCCTCTCGCCACGGTGACCACGGACGCCCCACCTCGGGTGGGGCACTTTATGGCCGGACCGCCCAAGGCACGTGGGACGATTCAGAGACCTTACTGCATATCAATGTTCTAGAGATGAGAGCAGTGCTCTTAGCGTTGCTAGCACTTCAGGACTTTCTTCCCTTGGGAACAATTGCGATTCAATCGACAACATGTCTGTGGTCTGGTACATCAACAAGCAAGGGGAACAAGGTCTTACCCTCTTTGTCGAGAAGCCATGAGAGTTTGGGAATGGGCAATCTCCACCAACCGCTTTCTAATAGCAACGCATTCCGGTCGGTCCAACATCCTAGCGGACAAGCTCAGTCGCACCATTCTGACCCCTTACGAGTGGTCTCTCAATTATCGAGTAGCGGAACGATATTCGCGGGAACTCCTTCATGCGATCTTTTGCCTCCCTCAAATACCAAGTGCGACAGTTTTTCGCTTCTGATACCTCCTCCCGGAGGTTCCCAAGAGACGCGCATGCTTGGCCACCCAGTCTTCTGTATGCTTATCCACCCTTGCCTCTGATGCTCCATGTTCTTCAGAAAGCCTCTCGGGTGGGTTGCAGAATGATTCTCATTGTCTGCTCTGGCCTCGACACATCTCGTTCCCCTTCCTAAGGTCTCACTCGGTGAATTCTCCTTGGATTCTAGATCCCATTCTGGATCTGATATCCCATCCATCCTGCATACCTCCTCCGAATCTGGACAACCTGAAGCTGACCGCTTGGCTGCTCCAGTTCCACTCTTGATCAGGACTCCCTATTTCACACCTGTTAAGGCAATTTTGGTGGCAGCTCATAAACCATCCACTAGAAAGGTCTACCGCAGCAAGTGGAAACGTTTTTGTGGGCGGAGCGGCAAGGCCTGAATCCCTTCACGGTTCCTCTTCCATTAGTGCTTGACTTTCTAACCACTCTTTTTAACGATGGTGCCAGCAGTTCCACAGTCAAAGTACAACTGGCGGCAATTTCTCATTATCACATTGGCCATGAATCTAATCCTCTCATGTCAGCCAAATTGTGTAAAATTTTTCTTAAAGGTACTTTTCTTCTCAGGCCCCCTGTAAAACAAGCGGTTCCTCCTTGGGACCTCTCTGGTTCTACAGGCCTTGACCGCCTTTCGAGCCAGCTGCACGGTGGATCTCAAATTCTTGTCCTACAAGACAGCCTTTTGGTAGCCATTACATCGCCAAGAGAGTTTCTGAGCTTCAAGCATTATCAGCTAAACCTCCTTACTTGGTATTTCATCCGACTGCGGTCTACCTCAGGACCAACCCGTCCTTTCTTCCTAAAGTCGCTTCTGAAGCAAACATCAATCAATCCATTAACCTCCCTGTTTTCTTCCCTAAATTTGAAAACAAAGGTGAATATAAGCTTCACTCATTAGATGTTCACAGGCAACTTAGATTTTATCTAAACAGGACGGCTGGTCATAGGCAATCCGACCAGTTGTTTATTTCCTTTTCAAAATTTAATTTGGGCAAGCCAATTTCTAAAGTTTCTCTGTCCCGCTGGATTTCACAGTGCATCTTATTGGCTTATCAAGCTTCAGGAAGGTCTCGCCTGCACCGGAGGGTGTTCATGCCCATTCAACCCAGTCAGTATCTACCGCAGCCTTCAAGGCTAGGATTCCTCTAGATGATATTTGTGCAGCAGCCACGGGCTTCATCTCATACTTTTATTTCCCACTATAAGTTGGATCTTGCATCTAGGGTAGAGCATCCTTTGGCTCCGGTGCTCGGAATATCCTTCCATGATGGCCGCCCAAGATTCAGGTAGCTGGGGACTCTGTCCACAGGTTGCAGACAAATGAATATCCTACTTCAGATTTAGAAGTTATGTACTCACCATAACGCTCCATCTGAATAGGTGTATTCATTTGTCTGCAACCATCCCGCTCCTATCCCCCTGGCCTTTCAGTTTCCTGCATATTCTATGTTACCCTTTTCAGGGTGTTGTTGCTTTGGCAAACTCGATCTGAGGTCATGAGGGTAGAGCAGGGCATTATGGGTGAGGGGAGGAGCTGAGAGCTTGGATCCATAGCTGGAAAACCATGCCGGTTCGGATCCGATATCGGATCCATAACCCACAGGTTGCAGACAAATGAATACACCTACTCAGATGGAACGTTATGGTGAGTACATAACTTCTAATTACTGCCCTGCAGGCATCATTGTTGACATTAACGAATTATTGATGTGAACTGTGGTCACAACTTTGACAGTGTATGTTGTTGGTTTTAATGCTGATACTGTCAACATTAGGGGTCTGCTTGGTCCCAAGTATTGGGATCAGACATTTGGGAGGTCAGTTTTGTCATTTTTCATTGCTGATCTCGGCTGGTGTGGCATTTAGGCCTACAGTCCTGGGACCTTCAATGTCAGGCTTGGTCTTGATAAGCTTGTTAGCCCTGTTGTTTGGAACAAAACTGTAAAGGTCAGTTTGAGTGCTGAACTTCTTACCATTAATGTCTGCTTCAGTGGATTTCAGCCTTTTTAGTCAGGATCACTGCTTACTGCCCAAGGTATTGCCACAGGATTTATATTGTAATTCAAAGACACATAACTGCAAATACTGGAACAAAGGGAGAATAGCTGAATGTTGACAATTGCTGTTCTCTTTTAAAGTTATTTTTCACAGGAGGTTAAGGTCCCTAAACCCTGCTATTTACATATACTAACTCCAAGATTTCCATACCTCAGAGAAAAGGGAATATTCCAAGATACATTTATCTTAGATAGGAAAATAAATGTCTCCATTTTCATTCATTCAATCTTACTATTCCAGACCTTGTATTTATTACTCTCAGAATTTAAAACTGTTACCATTGCCTCAGTGTCAGTTGCAACATCAGATTTACAGACAGTACTGCATGTATCTCCCTTGGCACCTGTACCTTTCTGACATTAGCTTCAACTAGGGACAATTTCTTGCCTGCATCTTTGGCTGCTCAGACTTCTCTGTAGTAGGACAGAAGATCTTAGGGGCTACCTGTGGTACTCCCAGTCATATTTGAGCCTAGTTTTGCTTCTTTCTCAGATCCCTTTGCTAAGGTCAAGGTAAGAAGGAAGGGTGCACAAAGAGGTACCCAGACTCCCGTCCCCACTGCAGATGGAGTTGATCCCTTCCCATCCGTAAGGTTTTGAGAAATCATGGAAATGTTGATACAATGAGGATGGTTAACCACAAACTCCATGACATATGCAAAGAAGAACCTAAACCCACCCAAGGCTTTTTGGTTCCCCCATAACTTCTGGGGCTCAACCTGCTTATAAGATAGTGGCTTTTGTTATTATTGCAGTAACCCTTTAAAAAGTCCTGCTGTCCATTCTCATGGTAAGGAATCATGAGAGATCAGCTTGCTAGGGAAGTATGCTTGCACATCTTTGAACTTTACTTTGAAAGTGATACTCTACTTGCAGCATATGTTCATCTTCCAGACAGAAGTGGCCAGTGAGATGTCCATGTCACTGGAAGAGTTGGGAGACACAGACCTCAACAACAAGGATGCATATAAGTGGCATTATGTCTTCCATACAGATCCACATCATTGTGCATTTGGCACACAGTTCAGCTAAGGGCACAAATGCTGGCAAACTATCTCCTGTTATGCTTGGCTGTACTTTATAGATTTTGCTGGGAGTTATAAGGCATCTTTCTTGAATGCCCCATTGATGGATCTGCCTTATTTGGACCATTTGTAAGAAAATCTGGAGAACATAGAAAAGGAGGGAAAAACTATCACAGCTGTGTGAAATTGTAGACTCTGTAGTGCCCCTTTTTAAGGATGCAGAAGAATCCCCATTAGTTATGGTACCAGCATTGTCAGCAACAGCAAGGCAGTCAAAGATATGGGTGGATCCAGCAAGACTGTAAGAACTACCAGAACGGGCACTCGACCAAGGGCAAGAACAAACAGTTGCAAGGGGGATACCATGACCCTCTTTCAGGGAATGCCATTGGAATCCTTGAGGTCATATTTGTCTGACCAACTCTAGAAGCAGTCAGGAGTTGCTTTTCTCTCCACTTGCCTCTTTGGCTGACTGTCATGCAGGTCAGGTGGATTTTTTAAAATAAATATTTAGAGCTTTTAAGGTTACATGAGTTGCTCTGATAGGTGCATTCAATAGGGGGCATTGTATTCAATGAAGGGTGTAATGGAAGAGTACAGAAGGAGAAAGGCAACCTTTGATTGAGAGGAGATACCTTGACAAATAAGCTGTCTGAGGCAGAGGGATTTCCTAACCAAAACTGAGGCATGGTGGTCAAAAAAGAGCTCATTGTCTGTGTAGATTCACAGGTCTCCATTAACAATTTTTTTTTTCAGGGAGCTTTAACAGTGTGATAAGAGGAGAGTATAGGGACCATACTAAAGGTAACTGTGCTGCATTTCTAGGAGTATAGGTTGATGCCAAGGTTAATACACTAAGTGCTGGTCTGATCCAAACCTTCCCTGAGAATACCGGTATCAAGCAGGGAACTGGCAGCACCACCTAATTTGCAGTTATCTGCATATTTGATTAGTCAGACACACTGTATGCCTTAAATCCAAACTGAGGAGTAAATCCCAAACAGTAGAGGACCCATGACTGAGCCTGTGGGACTCTGCTGATAACATCTTTGCAGGTAAAAGAGATAACCCGTACTTTGACAGTGTGAGATGTTCATCATTAGATTTCTGTTATACTAATACTGAGAGATGGGGAATATCCTGCTAAGGATGTTATCTTCTTCTGCACACACCATACAGCTGACCCTAGACCTAGGCACAAGGACTACATGCTAGTACTTCAGGAACATACGAGCATGAAAATCCTCAGACCTTTCTTGTCATCAGTACTGTAAGCAAAACCTTGTCTCCAACTTGATCTGTCAGCTGTATAAAAGGATCCAGTTGCCTTTGTGAGAAAAAGCTGAGTACCCCTTTAGGGATACTTCATTATTTGATATTTCTAATGTCTCAGATTGTTCATGTCATGTAAGATAGGTAAATGGTCTCTGTGGTAGGTAGATTCTGTATAAGTCAATCAAATTAGTATGGAGCTGAATAAGTGTTTATTGCACAAAAGTGCTAATCTTCTGTGAATAAAGGCATTCTAACCTTCAGTCATGGTGGCATATTTCTATTATAATTTTCTTCGAGATTCTGTATAAGCCTAGGAATATCCAGTGTCTTTTCTGCCTAGGACCCCAGTATAATAGTAAAGGCTGCTCTGTTCATTCTACTGTTCTGAAAACTTTCAGAAGCTGTTTTTTAAGATCTTTTCAGAGAATAAATTACTACAGGCTGTAGCATAAGCCCCTATGTCATCAGAAGTTCCCACCCTCAATGTACCTTCACAGCTGAAAAGAGAAAATCAAGAAGCAGAAAGATGTACTATGCCTGATTCCTTCTCTGGATCAGACTTGAATGTCTCTGTTGAAGTTGTTGTTTTCCTTCTGTCATGACCAACTTTGGAGGCCAACATGGAACAGTCTTTACGCATATCATGTCCGACCAGTTACATAGTCGTTAAGACCACAAAAGGGGAACCCAGGCTTTTTTTATCTGAGGGACCAGGTGGTGTTCCTCAAATACTAACACAAGAGGACACCCCTGGTTCTTTGATGGAGGTCTGCTCTGGATTTGGCCCTTAACTAGTGGTTTCTTTAGAAACTCCAAAAAAGAAAAGCAAAAAAAAAAGGTAATATTTTTCACCTCCCTGTTACACCTTTACCAGAGATCTAAAACAGGAGTGACAGGATTGTTCTCAGGAGCTTTTTAATGCCTTTATGGCTTTGAAGCCCACATATTTTTTGCATCTACACTATCCCTCTCTAAAAATAATGCAGGATACTTTCTCTGAAGCCTTGGATTATTCTTCTCATTTACACTCACCTTTAGAATATGAATATGAACCTGAACATACTTTATCATGTAATTCTCCCCAGGAATAACCCTCTTTTTGGCCACAATTCAAAAAATGCAGCATTTTAACTGGAAGGGAAAACAGCTCTCTGTATATTTTACATTATTTTTATAGAGGTTCTCAAGCTTTCTGCTGTCCCTCCTGTCTCAGAAAAATTGGAAGACACCTTTCTTTCATCCTCACTAGCACCAAGTCTCAACCATCTGCATCCAAAAAGCCTGATTGGTGCTATAGTGTCCCTGATAGTCAGAAGTACCTTTACCGAAATCCCACATTTAACCCTGCCGTTAGTTCTAGATTCAGACAAACCATCTAAACCTTTGCCATCTACCAGTGTCTTATCTGATCATAAAGACAGTAGGGCAATGGACATGTAGAGAGAAAAAAGTCTATACTTCCACTGCTTTAGCTTTGTGTACTAACTACTAAACACATATAATCAGGCACTTGTCATTCATTTTTTGAAAACCTGACCAAACTTATCCTTAATCCTCTCTACAGTGACTCTAAATCTTCTCTTCATAATATGCTTACTTCTGCTTCTCAGGTTGCATGTCATCCATTAAATGTGTGGCAGATGCTTTTTCCAGGACTTCTGACACTGGTTCTGTGCTGAAGAGGTTTTCCTGGCTAAGACCCCAATGTCTCCCAGGGGATACCAAAACAAAACTTTTAGATGTTCCTTTGGATAAAGATTTCCTTTTTTGTCCCCCTTCTGCTGAGATTGTTCAAGGTATTGAAAGAAAGGGGTAAAATTATGGAGTGGTTCAAGTAAGTTTTTCTTTCCCCTGTTTCAAAATTCCTAAGAAGCTACTCCTCCAAACCTTTCTAGAACAAAAAGTCTACTCAGCAGAAAGGCAAGAAAATCAAAAAGAAGTGACACAACAAGCCTAAAACTGATTTTAAAGGTTTCAAGGGACCATTTCCAGATAATCTTTTAGCTTCTGACTATCCCCTCACCTCAGCCCACCTTCCTCCAGACTTCCCAACAAAATTTCTCTCAGACTACCCTTTTGAAAAGTATCTTGTTAGATTCTAGTGTTTTGCAATACTTTCAAAAAGGTTTCACAGTTCAAGATGTTAACACTCAAAAACATGTTCCCTTGGATGTTTCCAGAAGCATTTCTTGTCCCTTGGCTCTCAAGGATACTTACATGGAATTTTTAAGATTTTGTGCTTTGAGACTACACTTTCAGTCAACTGTTTTGCCCTTTGGGCATTCTGTTACTCCGGGAATATTGGCAAAGTATATCATCATCATCATCATCCCTCTTTTTTCCCATTTTCTGCATGGGGTCTGGGGGTCACACCAACTGTTGCCATTTCTCTCAATTTAATGCCACTCTCCTTCCTTCTTCGACAGTCATGCCTGACTGCTGCAGGTCTTCTCTTATGCAATCCATCCATCTCTGTGCTGGGCACTCTCATTTCCTCTTGCTTTCTTCTTGCCTCTCCCAAATCTTCTTTATCAAATTGTCTTCTGGTTTCCTGCACATGAGCCCAAGCTATTGTAATTTGTTGTCTTTGACCTTCTCTGCAATTGAAGCTAAGTTGGCTTCTGCTCTGATGTCCTAATTTCTTCTTTTCTCTCACAATGTGCATCCAGCCACCCATGTCAAGCAGTTCATTTCTATAATTGCTAGTGTCCTCGACTGGTGTGCCTTTACTGTCCACGTTTCTGTACCTTAGAGTAGTATGGGTTGCACCACTGTTTTGTACATCTTACTTTTAAGCTTCCTCTATTGCACACTACTGTAACACTCTGTGCTAGTAAGCTGCAGCCTCTGGTTGTAACATTAACTTCCTTATCCAGGCTTCCTTTCTCAATGACCACTTCTCTCAGATACTTGAAGTTGTTAACCTGTGCCACAATTTTTTTCCTTCTAACCCAATTTTCAGTTTCTGTTTTCCCTATTTGCTGCCATGCACCTGTCTTGCCTGTACTCCTGTTTCATCACATGTGCAGTCCATTCCTCTGTCATTTGCTGAAGTTGCTGTTCAGACTCTACTAGTAAGGCCACATTATCAAGATGCAGCAGCTTTGTTGATCTGTCCCATCCAACATGTTTGTTAATGTAGTCCATCACCAGTATGAACAGCAGAGGGCTCTCAGCTTAATGCTGATGCACAATCACTCCCACTGGGAACCCCTCTGGGAGTTTGAACACTGTTTGTACTTGTATAATTGGGTCCTTGTATATAACCTGCTCTAATTATAGCATAGCTTCCAGTATTATGACCCATCACAGGACTCTCCAAATGAGCTTTCTTTGGACCTTGATATATGCTTTCTCTGAGTTTAGGAATGCCTGTTTGGACTGTTTCCTTATGTCTAGCTTCTTCTCAACTATATATCTCATTGCAAACATTGGGTCAGTTGTGCTGCATCCTGATTTCAATCTGAACTGCTCATCCCTGTCTTATTTTTATTGATCACCTTTTCCAGCACTTTGATGCAGTGTGACAAGAGTTTGATACCTTTGTATTGCCCTTAGTTGTGAATGGTCCATTTTCACTGGTACTACAATGCTTACTCTCCAGTTATCTGGGATACATCTTTCTCTCAATACTCTATAAGTACCCTCAGGAGCCATATCCCCCTATCTCACCCATCATCTTTAACATATCTGGCGTGATCTCATCTGAGCTTGGTGCTTTCCCTGACTTCATTTTCTTTAGTGTTGTTCTAACTTCTTCTAGGGTGGTCTCTTATTCTTTCTCTTCCTCTTTTATCATAGGCCGAGTCTGGAGTAATGCAGTGTCTGCGAGGTTCTTCATTCTGAAGCTGCTTACAAAGTGTACAGCCCCTGTCTTGGCATACTGCAGACTCCAAAGTATCCACATATATCCAAATCCAGATGACTTTCTGATGTAAGCCACTTCTCATAAAATTCTCTGTGACTTACAGGTCACTGTTAGTCTCTTCCAGAAACTAGGCTACACACTGAACTTTAACCAGTTCAGTCTTCTTCATTCCCATTCTGTGGTCTTTAAGGGTTACAATCTAAGCACATCCCTATGATGGCCTTTCTTCTCTTAGACAAAATTCAGTTTTTAACAGATTGGTTTTTATATCCCTGACACACCTTTTTGACCTCCTCAGTATGAGATGTTGTGAGAGCCTTGGAATATATGGCATCAACCTTACAAATTATTTCATTTGCCAGATAGCACATGAGGAGTATTCAGTGGTACTAAAAATCTAGTAGAAAAATACCACTAACAACTGCCAGTAGCCAGGTCCACAAACCAAGATAAAGCAAACAATTCCAAAAAAACACATGGACTCAGATACGACCATATGTATATCTATTTTAAGTTGAATTTGTTTGAATCTCAGCACATCTGAAGAAACAGTTTCAACTGTGAAAGTGCTTATGTATTGTTTTACAGCAATAAAAGGAGTTTATACTAGATCCTTTGGTCATATCTGAGTCCACATGTTTTTGTGGAATTGACACTTAAAATCTGTCTACCACATTATCATCATCATCTGCTATTTCCAATTTCCTCTGTTGCCTTTCATGAAGAAAGAATTGTTTTGGTGGAGCATTCAGTAAAGGACAAATCCAGAAAGTCCTTTTCTTACCACCTCTTCTGCAAAAGGTCTCTACTTATACAAGAGACAGGGCCTGGGGTTTGTTCAAAAGGTTTCAAAGTACAGGATGTTTGTGCAAAAAGGACAGAAGACAGCATACAAATATAAAATAAATGAAAGCATTGATCCTTGCTTTTAAATCTGTTCAGCACCTTTGGTCTCTGGGAACACATTGGGTTCTGAATACCCCTGCCATGTGGTAAAATCAACAAGGAAGTATGGAGGATAGACACCTACTTCTTCCCATGGAAAGGAACAGAGTACAAAGGATTAGTCCAGAGAAAATTACTTTAGCTAGCAGATCTAGGAGACACTCTCTCTGTATCCTCCATTTGGGATGTATAAAAACACCTTGTTGAAGTTTCGAGCAGTTTATTTATTTAAATAGGGAGATGAATGACTGTTCTTGTTCTAATAGATTACCTTCAACAGATCAGTTATTTAAAGGCAGATGTTAAGTTGTCTATCTCGCCTTCATTCTTGCTGGATGGGTTCGGAGCCGACCTCGGCTCCGACTCGGCCACTCTAAAAGCTCGAGAGTTGGTTCCACCGGCTCGAGGCTCCCCTTATATCCCACAATGCTAGGCGAGAGTTACCTCAGATCTCGTTTGCCGCTACAGCTTCGAGGTTGGTTGCTTCTACCGGTTCCTGGTGAGTGTTACTTTTTACTTGTATAAGTTACTCTTTTAAACCCCTTTTAAGTTAAATTTCTTTCTTAGTTAGTGTAGATTACAAAACTTTATCCCCGACCCTAAAATTTTCTGTTTCTTTACCAAAGAACCTTTGGTTCTTCCTTTGGGCCCTTAGGCCTTCCCTATCCCTAGTGGAGTGTTTGTGTAGTTTACTTTAATTTTAGTGTACTTTAATTCTAGTATTACTACTAAAATTATTATTTTTTCCTGACAGGGTATAACTTGTGTGTTTGGGTGTGTGTTTGTGTACACCTGTCAGTCAGGGATATGTCTAAAGAAGCAAAGGTCTCCGGATTCAAGAAGTGTGATGCGTGCTGTCAGAAAATGTCTCTGACAGACGCTCACACTTCTTGTGTCTATTGTCTGGGGCCTTTGCACCTGCAGGACTCCTGTGCTGTGTGCCATGGCTTCAGCCCCAGGGTCCTGCAGGAAAGAAAAAACAAGTTAATTCTTAGAGGCTTACTGAAGCCAGAGGATTCCCTGTCAGTTTCAACAGGGAAGCCCTCTAAGGCATCGAGGTCTTCGGCTCCGGCTTCTGAGCCGAGACCTCAGGTTGCTCAACCTTTGCCTTTATCGGCTCGGCTGGAGCCGATAAGTCTCAGTCCACAGTTTCTGTGGCTCTCGCCCGCCGGAGCAGAGGTTATTGAGGTACCCGTGTCGGCTCCGACCAGACCTTCAGAGCCGACAACTAGAAAGAGGTCTATGTCACCATCTCTTGGCTCCGTTCATTTGGCTCCAGGATCTCCCCTGCTGTCTGAACGGAGCCAAAGGTCTCACTCCTCTAGGTCATCGAGGCTGTCCGATCATGACCTTCAGAGGGTAGTGAGTCGACTACTTAAGTCCGAGGCACTAGCCCAGATGCTTCAGAGCCCGACTCATCAGTCGGTGCCTGCCCCGGTCCATCAACTTTTTCCTCCTTCGACTCTTTTGAGTTTGGAGCCGGGTCGCGTTGGAACCGAGACTGTGATTACTTCGGAGCCGAGACAATTGTCTTCAGCTCCGCCGGCTCCGCTTTCTTCTTTGGAAGAATCTCGGCGCCGGACTTCCCTTGTCGGCTCCGAGGGGTGAGTGGCATCGACCCTTGTCCGACCCCTCCCTCTCGGGCTTCGGCGCTGGTGAGTTCGGCTCCGACATCGGCCTCGGAGCCATCACTGTCGGTGCCGAGGGGTTCTTAGCTCTCGGAGCGGGGACCTCTGGCTCTGCCTGACAGGGGTGCATTCCAGGTCATGCGGAGTGTGTTAGAGCCTGGCTCTACTCCACAGTCGGCTCCGTCCGCCCCTCCCTCTATGCTGCCTCAGGGTAAGTCGACTCACTCCCTCATCCCGGACCGCAGAGAGCCAGCTCCTCAGGAGCCCCTGTGGGAGTACATCCTGTTCCGAGGCCTCCCCTGATTTGGCAGAAGAGCAACCACGGAAGAGGAAGTGCAAGAGGAAACACATTGACTCACCTGAGTCTATCACGTCAGACACAGATCTGGATGATTCTGAGGGTTCCCCCCGTTCCCCATCTGAAGATGTCTCATTTGCAGACATTCTGGAGATCCTGAAACAGAGGGAAATTGGCCAGCCCTCAACCCTTCGGAGGACGAATCTGTGTATCTTGAGGCGTTTGGCTCTCGTCCTTCCACCTCCTGGGTGTCCCCCTTCGACCCCCTCATGCAGGTGGTTGCTAAGAAGGCATGGACGGCTCCTGATTCAGTGGACCCCACTCCCAGGAGACCCTCTAAGTTCATCACAGCTCCATCAGACAAGCAATTTTTATCAAAAGGAGTTTCTGTGGATGCTATGGTGGTAGCTGCTGCCACAAAGAAGGAACTGGCTGATCCTTCAGTGCCTGTCCATCCACCTAACAAGGAATCTAGGTCCATGGATAGGTACGGGAAGCGGATGTTCTCCTCAGCGACATTTACCATGCTCGCTGAACTACCTGTGCCATTTCACTCGTCTTCAAAGGGACTTGATCAAGGAAGCGAGTGAAATGTTAAAGGATCCTACAGCTGCGGGTTTCAAGATAAGATGAACACGCAGCTGGCTACCCTAATTCCATAACCAACTCCTCCATGCGCCTCTCTTATGCGGCTGATGGTGCGAGCAGAGCCGCATCGACAGGTGTAGCCTCACGTAGGCACGCCTGGATGCGGCTATGCAATTTTGGACCCTTTCAAGACGTCTTTCACGAACTCCTTTTGATGGATCATCTCTCTTTGGTCCTCAAGTGAAAGAAACCCTGACTAGGTGCGAGACTGATGGCAAGACCCTTTCTGCCGCCGGAGTCCGTTTTTCGACTCCTTCTAGGCCTTACCCCAAAGGCCAGAAGGGTGGGAAGATGTGGTTCCGTAAACAATCTCAAGGGACTTCGCCTGACGCACAGAGTCATTTTCCTACCAAAGGCAGAGGTGGGAATAACAATGGTAGACGCCGCCTAGGGGCAGGGGGGGTCCGCAGAACCAGGGCAATCGGGAAGCCTTTCCTGACAAGCCCTTTCAGCATCCCTGAGGTGTTGCCCGACTGCCCATCTTCGGAGGCAGTCGGGGAAGGTTGTCACTGTACCCAGAAGCCTGGCTATCCCTGGCTCAAGACAAATGGGTACAGTCCATCATTTCGAAGGCTATTCTATCCCTTTCTTCGCTTTTCCAAATCAGTCAAAAATCCCTTCCAGATGTTCCACCCGCTCAAAGGGATATAGCAGCTTTGGAAATTTCAAAACTGCTTGCAAAAAGAGCAATTCAGTCAGTGCCAGCAGACCAACAAGGATCCGGAATCTACTCAAGGTTCTTTTTAGTTCCAAAGAAAACGGGACTGGAGACCGATTTTGGATCTCAGTGTCTTGAACAAATCAGTCAAGAAAACAAGATTTCGGATGGTCACGCTGCAATCCATTCTTCCCTTTTGGGCAAAGGAAACTGGATGTGCTCTATAGACCTTCGGATGCGTACTATCACATAAAAATGAACAGACGCTCCAGAAGATTCCTCCGCTTCAGGCTGGGAACCAGTCATTTTCAGTTCAGGGCCCTGCCCTTTGGTCTCACCACTGCCCCGGTGTTTACCAAATGCATGGCAGTGGTAGCTTCTCACCTGAGACGACAAGGATTCCAGGTGTTTCCATATTTGGACGACTGGCTTCTCACAGCTCCCACCAAGCATCTCCTTCTGATGGCCAGAGATTATACTTTTCGCGTTTGTCAAAACTGGGTATTTCAATAAATTGCGAAAAGTCTGTTTTGTCGCCTTGTCGTATTATTACCTACATAGGCGCAAATTTAGATACTATAAACATGTCTGCAAGGCTAACGAACCAAAGGATATCAGACATTCACAAATTGGTGTCACTTCTTCTCAACAACAACAGAGTCAAAGCCAGGTTAGTTCTAAAGGTGTTGGGAATCATGGCAGCGCCATACCTCTCCTTCCATTGGCCAGATACCACATGCGGATCCTTCAGTGGATGCTTTTACTCAATGGTCATACCAGGAACTTCCAATGTCTCACACCATTATGATCACGCAAGCGTGCAAAAGCATCTCATGTGGTGGATGTCTTCCCCAGCTCCTGTCGGGAAGACCATTTGTTCCACCTCCTCCGGTTGCTACTCTGACAATGGATGCCTCCCTGATCGGGTGGGGGGGCATTATCAGGGCAGGACAGTCCAGGGCACATGGCAACCAAACGAATGCCACTTGCACATAAATGTTCTGGAGATGAGAGCAGTGCTTTTAGCGTTGCAAGCCCTTCAAGACTCTCTTCCCTTGGGAACGATTGCAATCCAGACAGACAATATGTCTGTAGTGTGGTACATCAACAAACAAGGCGAAACCAGATCATACCCCCTGTGTCGAGAAGCACTCAGACTGTGGCAATGGGCGATTTCTTCTCAGCGTTTTCTGATAGCAACGCACATCCCCGGGACGTCCAATTACATTGCGGACAAGTTGAGCAGAGCTATACTCATGCCTCACAAGTGGTCTCTGAAAGACTCTGTAGTGAGAGAAATCTTTCTCAAGTGGGGTCAGCCTTGCTGCGATCTTTTTGCTACTCCCCAAAACAGCAAGTGCAGAGAATATTTCACTCTATTCCCTTTACCAGGCCAACCCAGCAGGGACGCTCTGGTCCAAGTTTGGCCCCGGGGACTTCTGTATGCATTTCCTCCTTTCCCACTGATCTCTCAAGTAATACAGAAAGCTATCGCTCAGAAGGCCTCATTGATCCTCATTGCTCCTTACTGGCCTCGACAAGTGTGGTTCCCCTTTCTACATCAATTTCTTTTGGAGCGACCGTGGAATCTGGACCTAGTTCCAGATCTTTTGATCCACCAGTCGGGTCAGTTTCATCGCTCCCTCCCATCTCTGAACCTCACTGCTTGGTTCCTCCAATTCCAACCGTAGCCAGGCTTCCTCAATTATCTCACTCTGTTAGAGATATATTGATAGCTTCCCATAAATCTTCCACTCGAAAGATTTATTTGAGTAAGTGGAAATGCTTCTCATATTGGGCACAAGCAAAGGACATAGATCCTTTCACTGCTTCCATCCAACTAGTCCTTGATTTTTTAGCTGAACTCTTCCATGCAGGTTCATCTCCATCTACTCTTAAGGTTCAATTGGCAGCTATTTCTAACTTTCATGTGGGTATTTCTGAATCTGCCTTAATGTCCCACAAACTTTGCAAAGCTTTTTTGAAAGGAGTTTTTCTTCTCAGACCTCCTATAAGAAATCCTCCTTCTCCTTGGGACCTAAATTTAGTTCTTGCTTCTTTGATTCTTTCCCCTTCGAACCTGCAGCTTCATGTTCCTTGAAATTATTATCATGGAAAACTCTTTTCTGGTGGCTATTACATCAGCCAGAAGAGTTTCAGAACTCAAGCACTCAGTTGTCGCCTCCTTATCTTTTGTTCCATAAGGACAGAGTGTCCTTGCGAACTAACCCGTCTTTTTTGCCTAAGGTGGTTTCAACATCAAATCTAAACCAAAGCATTGACCTCCCTGTCTTTTTCCAGAGTATTCCAATAAATCTGAACAAAAGTTACACTGCCTGGATGTTCATCGTCAATTAAGGTACTACTTGGATAGAACAAAACAATTCAGAAAATCTGATCAGCTGTTTGTCTCCTATGCGGAAAGCAGAAAGGGACTTTCAGTTTCAAAGGTATCATTATCCAGATGGCTAACATCTTTGATTTCCTGGTATATGAGATTAGACAACAGAAATTGCCTAATAAACCTAAAGCCCATTCCACCAGAGCTTTGGCTACTTCTTTAGCCTTCCAAGACAGACTGCCTATTGACACCATTTGTGCAGCGGCTACTTGGGCTACTCCTCACACTTTTATTTCTCATTATAAGTTGGATTTAGCTTCTAGGCATAGAGCTAACTTTGGTTCCACTGTTCTCAGGAGTCTGTTCCGTTAGGCCACCCGGGACAAGGTGCTAGGGACGCGGTCCCATCCAGCAAGAATGAAGGCGAGATAGACAACTTAACATATAGAAGTTATGTTCTTACCATAACGTTCCATGTTAGTTGTCTTCTTCTCGCCTTCTTCTTGCGTCCCACCCTCCTTCCCCCTGGCCTGGACAGACCTAGAGGAGTTGTGATCGTGACCTCTCTTTCTACCACCTCTTTCTTAGTCATATGCTATTTTGCATATTTCTTGGTTCAGGATGTAGGTCACCCTTCTTTCTTCCTGTTGTTAGAGGTGGACTCTGTTTTACAGTTTTACTGTTATTGTTATAAGCTGGGTTAGCTTACAAATGAGATCTGAGGTAACTCTCGCCTAGCATTGTGGGATATAAGGGGAGCCTCGAGCCGGTGGAACCAACTCTCGAGCTTTTAGAGTGGCCGAGTCGGAGCCGAGGTCGGCTCCGAACCCATCCAGCAAGAAGAAGGCGAGAAGAAGACAACTAACATGGAACGTTATGGTAAGAACATAACTTCTATTTACAGACAATGGTGGGAGGGTCCAGGAGAATTGATTGGAGGAAAATCTGGGAGATAGAAAAACAAGAAGCCAATCCCAAAGCTTAGACGTTTGTTCCTTATTTGAATACTTCTGAAACATCCGTGAGGGTTTACTAGCTCAGCAGCCTGTGGACTCTCATTCTTCGTTAAAAAGTTTTATGTTTATTTTTAACAAAAGTTTTATGTTTATTTTTAACTTTTAACAAATAAAACATGACAACACACCATGAGTTACCATGATAGAACCATATTTAAGAAAACATTTGCACTTGAGCTTCATCAGACCCATCTAATAGAGTGGTTTACACTTTGATCAATGAAAATGCCTGACTTTTGTTTTGTAACACTTGTGAAATGAGGGGTTGTGTCTGCATCTGTGGGGTTCATATTCCTTGAAGCCAATTATGTAAGTTTTATTACAGAAATGTTTCCAGTCTATCACATGTAGTATGAGGGACTGTGCCACTTTTACTGGACTCATATCTCCTGAAATACAGTATGAGAGGCTAAATTTCTCTTGTATAGCAAAAAGGTTTACAGTGCCTGCTTATAATGTGACCAGTCCCCATTCTTCTCCTTCTATTGCAGACAGCTCTTTTTACATGCAGAGGAGGTAGTCACTTAAAGGTACACTAGGCAGTTTCCATTTTTGAACAATACATGTGTCCGTAGAAATAGCATACAGTGGAAAACAAATCACAGTGCTCATTTATTACATAGCTCATTAATTTGCACAAGTAGCAGAAAAAAATAAGTAACGTTTGAGACTTCAGAACTTTTTGTATAGACTGTCTGTGCCAGTGGAATAGACATCCACCCGGTGGTGAACTGTACAGTATACAAAACCTTTAATACACATAAGGATCTTCAAATTTCTTTGAGCATAGGCAGATTACCTTATCCAGAAAAACCTGCTAACATCTACCCAACATGGCTTTTGACGTCACCATAGCAAAACTGTCGCTGAGGCTAGAGATAACAATAAACTTTTATCTTGTCTTTTCCTGGACCTATCCAAAGCATTCAATACTGTAACCCACTCTAACCTTCTAACAAAACTAGCCCATCTTAATCTTTCCCCATCTACCCTTCAATGGTTCTCCAGCTGCCTTTCTAATAGAGAACAATCTGGTGATGGCTCACTTCCTGCTCCCCTTTCTTACCAGTTCAAACTGGGGTCCCCCAGGGCTCTATCCTGGGCCCCCTCCTATTTAATATCTTTACCATCCTCCTCCACTCTGCCTGTACCCAGTCTATACTTATCCAATATGCAGATGACTCTACTCTCATTTCCTCCTCCGATAATATACCTCAGCTACACACACTCACCGAAAACACTTTCATCTCTGTCAAAAAATGGCTAAATGATAACCAGATAATCCTTGATGCAAACAAGACTAAACTGTTACTCTTCCTGCCAAAGACTCTTTCACACCACAAGTCCACCTTCACTGTTTCCTCAATAAATAATATAATTATTAAAGGTGATCCTCATACAAAACTACTAGGGACTATTATTGATGACCATTTAAAATTCGACTAACACATTCATCACTGCATCAAAAAGGCAAACCAAAAACTAGGACTATTGTACCATAACAAAAAAACACCTTAACCTTGATACTAAAATATTCTTACCTAAGGCCTTACATCTTTCTTGCTTGCTCAGTGACACCCCCATCCTCACTAATCTTCAAACCACTTTACTCTCCCAGCTTGAACAAACTTAAAATAAAATTGCCAGATTTGCAGCTTTCAAACCTTACAAAACAAACCATTGCTTAGCCTTAAAAAAAACTAAAATGGCCTGAATTTCCTCATCAAATTCTCACCACTCAGCTTCAAATCACACGTTCCATAGTGCACAAACCATCCTCCTGCACAATCCTCTCTTCCATCATCTCCCAATACACACCCTTTCACTCACTGAGAAGCTCTGACCAACAACCTCTGCACATACATAGACGCAACAAATACATAGAGAAACTCCTCTACAATCATTCTGTCTGTATAGCTTGGAACAAATTCCACTTTGCTATTACAACTATAACTGTTATCTTTAAAAAAAAAAATCTCAATTTTTTTTTGTCTAAGCTCATGGATCGGGTCTATATCATATTCTCAAAAGCCAAAATCAATGTTGAATCTGCCATTGTCGACATGAGAATATCGAACGCTCAGAATCTCGAGTGTGTAAATGGAAATCTCTTTACTGCAATGTAGTACGGTCTCGGAGTTGGTATATTTAAGTAGCGTGGGGTGCAGGGGGGCTTGCCCCCTGCTTAAACCCATTAGGGTACATTTTTCTTTTTCTTTTTTTCTTTTTATAAGGTCGACGTTTGAAGACATTGACCATATGTTGTTCGATGTTTGCAACCGTCGATCTTATAATATAGACCCCATGGATCTGCCCCTGCCAAGATCCCACTTAATTTTTCATTCTCCCACCTACCCCTACTTTTATTTTCCTTACTTTCTTTCTTTCTTTCTGGTCAGGAAATCTTATAGGGCTTTACCCTTGGACTACTGTAACAACAGTACATCACAATGCAAAAGTGATCTTTGTAAATGCGTAAATATCTTGTAACTCTAAACTTTTAACCTCTTGTTGAAATGCCTTTTATGTTTATTGTAAGTCTTACAACTTATTACTCATGTTGTTTTTGTAATCCTGTATTACTTTGTTTGCTGTATGTTTTAAACATGGTTATACATTAAGGTACTGGGGCTTTTCTCCTTGGGTGTCAACTGAAAATGGGCCTCTGACTCAGATAGACCGACCCGGTTAACAAATGTTAAATAAATAAATTATGCCTGTGGTGTAAGGAATGTAGCAGTGTGGAGTGGTGGGTTAACAGTTTTCATTGACTGCAGACTATAGAAATGCTGTTAAATGTGGGGCCCATTGGCTAGAGTATCTACATCTGATTGCTGTGGGGTAGTGCACATCCATGAGCTCTGTAATAAATGAGCACTGTAATTTTTAGCCCCACAGATGCAGACACAGCCACTCATTTTACATGTGTTACAAAACAGACTAATAAAGTCTGGTGATAGCCTCATAAAAGCAGGCATTTTCAATGATCAAAGTGTTAACCACTCTATTAGATGGACCCGATAAACCTCAGGTGAAACTGTGTTATTAAATATAGTTCTGTAGTGGTAGCTCATGGTGAGTTGGTATGTTTTGTTTGTTAAAAGTTAAAAATAAAAATAAAACTTTTCAACTAAGAAAAAGGTTCCACATGCTGCTGAGCTGGTAAACTGCCATGGGTCTTTCAAGAATATTCAAATAAGGGACTAACCTCTAAGCTTTGAGACTGGCTCCTTGTTTTTCCATCTTCCAGATTTACTTCCAGTCAGCTCCCCTGGAACTTTTCACTATTGTCTGTAACTTCCTTTAAATAATTGACCTGTTAGATGTAATCTATTAGAATAAGAACACTCATCCATCTACCTACTTAATTGAATAAACTACTAGAAACTTCAACAAGGTGTCTTTATTCCTGTCACAGGGAGGGTATCAGAAAGAGTGTCTCTTAGATCCGCTAGCTAAAGTGATTTTATCAGGACTAATCGTTTTTACTCTGTTTCTTGTTAGTCCTGTCCTCTAGGTCACAGGTGGGATACCAGACTTGACTCAAGCGGCAAGCCCTCTGAATTACCTCTGATTACCACGGAAAGGGAGGCTTATGTATGTTCCCCCCTCCACGTCTTCATATCCAAAACGTCCTAAAGATTCAGGAGAACAATCCCAAAATATTACTGCTGACCCCTTTTGGCCCAGACAACACTGGGTCTCCCCTCTCTTCCATGCCTGGAACTTTGCATTCTTTAAAATTACATTTAAAGAATAAATCTCTCTAACACTTGGAGCTGCTACTGCTTTAACCCTGGGTAATTATTTTCTTTTCCTGTTCTAATTACTTTTCTTTCCTGCTCTAACCTTGACTAAACTACTTTCCTCATGTCCTTGCAATCTTTTCTTTAAATCTTGGTGCCCTCTCATTAACATGTATGTTTTTATTTCTCTTAGTTTAGTTACTACAAAGAGAAACTTGTATCCAAGTCTTTTTTTCTGTTCTTTTAAGTTCCTAATATTAATATCTGGAAAAATATCTGGAAACATTCTCATTGTATATTTTGTATCAACATGGATTTTTTTATATATATCATCTACTTGGTATAATATCTGAAAAGTGTTATCATTTTGTTTATGTTTTGACTCTCTTTGCAACTTAGGCTTAATTGTATTAACATGTGACATGGTCCTTACTGCTTGTTTCTGTTCGAGAGCTTTTCTCCCCAAGCCTCCATTGAAAATGGGCTTTTTTGGCCCAGCTAGACTTAACTGGTAAACAAATGTCAATAATTAAATAATAAATAATTCCCATGGAAATTTCTTCTTCTAGCACTATTTATTTGGCTTCTGTGTTTGGCAATTTCTTGTTTTTATTGTTTCAGAGGAAACTTTCAGTATTTTTCTCAAAAGTGCAGTGTATATATGTTGTTAGACACCAGAGGGCTGTCTTTACTGTTGTTACTGTTTTAGTTTCATTTATGACAGGAAATATTGCATTCTTATTTACTATATGTATGGCTCTGCTCTGTGTGTTTTTAACATTGGATTGCAATTTTACATGGAATGAAGTTATTTGGATGTACTGTGAAGATTTTACTCTCTCTGACAATAAAAGACATTGCTATTAAACATTATTTTATAACAGTTTAACTTGGTTAAAGTGTATGGAGCTAATTTTTAACATTGGTTTAGCACATTGTTTGCTTTGGTGTTTGGACTTTGTGTACTAGAAATTCTTTAACATCTGCCAGTTGTAAAGAATTCTGAACACATTTCAGACTGTTTTTGTGAGTTTGGCGAGTATAGTTGTATGAATACATACTTTTTACTGCAGACTTTAAGTACTTATTGTGATACATTATCTAGTACTGTCAGTTTATTATTCTGTCTGGTGTTTTCTCCCCTGACTTGGATCCTAATTCTAATATCTCCTTCTCATCAAATCCAGTTGCACCTAAAAAAAAAATGTGCCTCAGCCTATGGTTAGTGATTCTTTTGGGGCCACTGCTTAGCCCACAGACCACTTACCTTTTGCCATCATCCTGTAGCTTTGCTGGCCACAATGGAACGGAGGTTAGACATATCCTCCGGGGCTGTTCTGCTACCTGGCACAGGTATGGGAGAACAAAACTCTTAATGTGTAGGAGTAGCCCAGGGCAAGAGACCCTTTGGTAGCCATAATACTCTGTCCTCAGATATTTAATCTAGTAGTGAAGGCTGATGTGGTGTCCTTGGTTGGGTAAGACTGTTCTGCATACAACTAATTTTGATTGTGTTCCCATACAGGGCTCTAGTGCTAGTTTGGCTAGAGACCATTCTGTTGTTTTAGAGAATGATAAGGAATCTTTTGGGAACAATGGTGATTTCCTAGTTGACACTGAGTCTTCGGAAGATGAAGCTGAGCTGAATTCCAGACAGTAGTTCTCTTTTCCTTAGATGATTGCATGATTTAATGATGCTTTTGCCAATGAGCAGCCGGGAACTACCACCCAGAGCTAAGCAGAGTATATGAACTTATAGAGGATGAGGTGCCCAGTTTGGATGATTTTGCTGCAACCTTACCTGCATCCTAGAAGTCTTTTATGAATGAAATTGTTTGTAATTTGACTCAGGTTTTGAAAAATGCTTTGAGAGATGTGTTTGAATGTGCAGATACAGTCTTGACAAATGCTGCTTCTTCTGTTGTATTAAGATGGTATACTTGGTTATGTAATCAGAATTTCTCTGATGATTTAAAAGCTGACATTTTGAATGCACCTTTAAGTTCTGAATTGGTACTTAAGCCCTCTGTTACACAGACTCTCAAATGGCAGGATGACAGAGGCAAATTAGTGCATGGTGTATTTAAGACGTTTCATGTACTCAGGTTCTCCCCCAAACAAGGCGTTTTTCTACAAGGGCAGAACAAGCAAAAATGCCAGCCAAACAAAAGTCAGGGATTCAATTGGAAATGGCAGGAGGACAATTCTAAGAAACCAAACAAGAGAGGTTCCTTTCCAAAAAAAGGATCAACTCCTTGCAAAAGAATGGCTATGCCAAGTCACAGAACACCCCTACTCTCCACCCCCCCTTTCCTCCTTCCCCTAGGCTGTCTCTCAACCCTGCAGTCTGGTCACAAATTGTGTCAGAAAAATGGGTTCTGAGGATAATTCAGAGGGGATACACTTGGCAGTGAGTACAAAATCCTCCCCTTTCAGGGGAATTCCCCCACACCCCCCAGACCAGAAGGAGCTGTTTCATCCAGTGCTCCATCACATGGTAAAAGCAAGTATCATAGAACCAGTCCCTGCGATACACAAAGGCAAAGGATTTTACTCCTAGAGTTGTCCTTTTTAAACATTTTGTAAAAGTTCTGAAATTCAAAATGTTCACCTTACAGTTAGTCCTAGCATTGCTTCCAGACCACTGTTATGGACAGTCTGGCTCTCAAGACACTTATCATCATATTCCTATTGCTCCCAATTTCAGGAAAATTTAGGGATTTTCTGTGTCTGGCTTACATTATCAGTTTTATGCATTACTCTTTGGGCTATCTACTGCACCTTGAGTGTTTACAAAGTGTCTGGCCCCAGTTGTTGCCTATTGCAAAATCCTAGGTATCCACATTTTCCTTTTTTAGATGACTTGCTGATTTGTGCAAATTCTGTAGCTATGTGCTTGGAGTTCTTAGATAAGGTCACAGTCCTCCTTACCCACCTGAGCTTCACACTGAACCTTCACAAGCCCTTCCTCACTCCCTCTCAACAAATTGTTTCCTGGGGTGTTGGTTAGACATAGTAAAAGGAATGGTCTCCCTGCCAGAAGACAACAGTCTGACTTGTCAGAGCATTTTCTTGGATTTCTGTGTTCTAGAGAGTTCTTTAAAATTCTAGACCTCATGGCATCAGTGGTCCTTATGATACCACTAGCTAGACTACACATGAGAAAAATTCATTGGTGCTTGAAAAATTGTTGGACCCAGCACCTTCATCACCTAGATTTCAAGGTATGCAGTGGCATTTGTGAAACAGAAGCTGCAGTGGTGGATCAACTGTCTCTGAATCCTGGATCTCATTTCTTTCTTCAGATCCCAGTTTAATCTGTCAAGACTGACTCTTCAAATTTTGTGTGTTAAACAGTGTCCATTGGAGTTCAAGTGCAAGTCTGGCGGAATCCCCAGGGCATGCCAACGCATATAAATGTAAGAGATGTTGGCAGTGATTCATGCCTTAAAAGTTCTTCACCACTTATGGACTCCTGGTTATCTTCTACTAGTCACTGCAACACTACCGTAATGTGTTAACTGAACAAGTAAGGGGATCAAGGACATACCATCTTTGCCATTTGCCGGTTATCGCCTGGGAGATGGTTCTACAGCATTCTGTGGCTCTTCAAACCTGGTAAATTCCATCAGAGCAAAACACAGCTGCAGACAGACTAAGAAGATCCTGGACAGATCCTCACAAGTGAAAACTCCATGTAGAAGTATTCCAGGACTTTTTCCATATGTGGACTACACCTCAAGTAGATCTGTTTTCATCCTTTCAAAATAGACAACTGAAAAAATTCTGTTCAAGTTATCCTTGCAACCATGCTTTGAAGACAGATGCTCCATAATTCCCATGGTCAGCAGTGTTCCTGCATGCATTTCCACCCTTATTCCCTTATTACACCCACTAATTCCCAAGGCACTTCTTAAGATTCAGAAAGAATTATCAAAGATCATTGTGGTAATCCCCTTCTGGCCCAGGGAAAATTGGTTCTCCTTTTAATGGAATTGGCAAAGAGCAATTACCCCAAGCTTCCTCACAGACTGGATCTGCTCATATAGCATCAGGAGCAAATGGTACGCCCCATATTAAAACAATTGCAACTGACAGCCTGGATGATTCTGTTTTGATAACTTGTAGGCACTTGTTCCATGAGGATGTGCAGCTGATATTAAGAACACCAGAGACTGGAAAATCTTTTGTTTAGAAGTGGAAGAGGTTTTCTAGGTGGTGCCTAGCCAATAACAGAGGTTCCAAAAGAGCTTCAACCCCCTCTGGTTTTGAAACATTTGTGTAAGCTACTTAGAGATGGTTTGTCATATGCTTCTATCAAAGGGCATCTTGCAGCCATCTCAGCTTGTCTGCCCATGGATTCCCCATCTTTCATCTCTTTTTGTTGTCAAACTGCTTATGAAAAGAGTGTTGCACATGAAACCTCCTCCAAAGAAAATATCTTCTTCCTGGGATCTTAACTTTGCTCTTGAAAAATTGACCTTACCTCCTCTTGAACCTGCCTCCCTGACTTATTTATGGTTTATTATTTGAAAAACTGTTTTACTTATTGCTCTGACATCCGCCAGGTGAGTTTCTGTGCTGCAAGCTGTCATGGTGGGCCAACCCCATCTGATTTTTCACAAGGACAGAACTGTGTTCTGCACTAATCCATCATTTATGCTTAAAGTTATTTCTGAATCTCCCAGTATTCTAACCTGATCAAAAAAACAAGGGAGAAAAGATTCTACATACCCTAGATGTGCACACACAGCTCAGCTACTGCCTTGATAGAACAAAGCCTTTTAGGAATGTTGAACAGCTGTTTGTCTCCTGTACAGGCAGTAAGAAATGTCAGCCTGTCTCTAAGCAAACTATTGCACAATGGTTGTCCTCTACTATTGTTTTCTGTTAGTCCCACCATGATAAATCTCTTCCAGGCATGGTTAAGGCAAACTCAACTAGGGCCTTATCCTCTTCGATGGCATATTGGAAACGGGTGAACTTTAGAAGCATTCTAGAGGCAGCAACCTGGTCGTCTGTTCATACCTTCACAAAGCACCACAAACTGGATTCCTTTTCTAGGTCTAAAGCAGGCTTTGCTAGAACCATTCTCCAGGGGCCCCTGAATTCTTATCCTTCCTCCTCCCAGGTAGGGTAAACTTTGAGAATCTACCCACTGAGGTAGTGGAATGATGAATACAGTTGCTTAAGTCCTACTTTCTTGTAATAGTAGATTCATCACTACCTCAGTAGCAGCACCCACCCACCATCCCCCAGATTCTGCATAGTTGATGTGGGTTTCAACTTCATTGATTTGGATGTTGTTGGATTTGGTTTTTGTATGGCATTGTGATTGGTTGTGAATTTACTTTTGCTAGATGATTCTATCTTTGGGTACTTTCCTCTCCTCCTTTGTGGAAGAAAAAAAGCGTGAACATGCTTCCTGTGACAGCTATAGGCTTCCCTCTCAGGATATGCTCAGCCAATCAGCTGTCACAGGACGAAAGATGGAGGAGTGTCTGAGGTTCTGAATGCTGGTTAGTACTGGGTTACCTTGGCAGATAACCAAGCATGCCATAGAGGATGTAAGTAATTTGGACATCTACTGCTACAGGCATGTAGGACTTAGTTGTATATCCACCTCTTTCTTCATGGTTTGCAGTCAAGAAGTTATTTAAGGGCATCATTCACATCAAGCCCCCTGGGAAAACTGCCCCCTATTGGGACCTGAATTATGTTCTTGAGAAGCTGAGTTTGCCACCATTTTAACTTGTGTCTTTAAAATAACACATATGTAAAAAGGCTCTTTTTGTAGCTTTAACCTCTGTTTAAAGGGCCTCAGATTTACAAGCTGTTATATCTGTTCCACTTTTCCTGGTTTTCCATAAGAAGAGGTTTTCCTGAGACCTAATTCATTGTTTATCCCTAAAGTGGTCACATAAATGTCTTTGAATCCATCTATTCACTTTCTTACATGTTTTCCTAACCCACAAAATAAGAAATAAATAATCCTTCATTTGTTGGATGTACACAGGCAGTTAAGATTTTACCTTGTCAAGACCAAACAGACTAGAAAATCTGATCAAATTTTTATTTTCTTTGAGGGTAAAAAGCCGGATCTCCCAGTATCCACCCAGACCATTTCTAGATGGATTCCTCTTGCTATTTCTTTTTGTTAGTCTTTCTTAGGCAAATCCCACTAAGGATGTGGTAAAGCTTACTCTACAAAAGTTGTAGCTTCTTCAGGGACTTTCTTCAAAGGGCTTAACTACAAATCTGTATTAGAGGCAGCCGCTTGGTCCTCCATTCATATCTTTAACAAACATTATAAAATTGATGCTTTTTCTAGAGCCAGGATTGGTTTGGCCAGAAAGATACTTTGTGGCTTACTGGACTTCAGAACTCTCTCTCTCTTTCCCCTCCCAATCTACTTAAAAGCATAGGGGATTGTCCCATCTGTAACATTACTGCAACTGTGATATTATATAATAATGACAATAGTACAGTTATGTAAGAAATTAAAATAACAGATGTTTGCATTTATCACTGTTGCAGTATATGCATCCTCCCTACATCCCCCTTTTCTTTTCATTATTTTTCCCTTTCTAATGAGATGAAATGCCTATTTGCCTATCCGTTCCCACTCTATATTTTATTTTACCTGAGTCTATTTTTGTACCTAGCCTGAGTATCTATCTGGTGCAAGAAAGTTCTGAGGGTTTTCATGCTTGTACGTTCATTAAGTACCAGCAAATAGTCCTTGTGCCTAGGTTTAAGGCTGGAGATATAGTGCTTGAGGGTAAAGTGCCTAAGCTTTGGCATACTGGCTGGATGTATGGTATCCTTGGCAGGATATGTTCAGTCTGTCAGTATTACTGTAACAGTGATTTACTTGAACATTATTTGAACAGCTACTGTTATAGTAAGTTCATACACAACTGTACTTTCTGTCAGTAAGTTTTTTGCTATCCAGCAGGCAACATAAGGGTTAACATTGAGTGAGTCTATGATTTTCACATGGAGAATGTTCCCAAAAGGCCTTAACAAGGTCAAGGTAGGCAGCATGAATAGTCTGGCACTCATTTGAAACTGTTGTATCCGTGTTAAATAAATTGACTGGGTTGAGTAAATGTGTCTTCTTGTGTCTTTAACAAATCCAAATGAATTAGGGTCAAAGGCTTGAAGGTTGCTTATACCATTATTAATTAGATCAGCAATGTTGTATTCCATAGCTTAGATGCTACTTAAACTAATAGGCCTATAGTGTTCCGGGTTTGTTGTGGGGCTGCCCTTCTGGATAGGTACAACTGCAGCTGTTCAAGTTTTAGATCATGGCTTGTGGAAAAATTAAGGTTAAAGAACTTTAGAAGAGTATGGGTTATATGGTGTTTGATACTTGGAAGCAGTCAACCTGGAATTTTGTCAAGGCTGATGGAACTAGTGTTCTTAGTTTTGAAAAATGCTGAGATGACTTGATCTAGGGTGATAACAGATACAACTGTCAGAAGAGAAATTGCATGGATGAGTGATATAAAGCTTTAGTTAAATTTGTTGGAGAGGATATTGGCTATGATTTCTGGGTCAGAGTGTGATATACCATTGGATGTAAATTTGGAGAACTGTGTATTTTTCTACACTTCCTATTTTAGATGAAGAAAGCTAAGTGATTATCTTTGGTATTGATAAGTGTCCTAAGTTCATAACTGTGGTTGTATTCCCCAATTGTTTACCTACTCATCTTGCATAACACATTTATGTCACTTTTATTGTGAGGTAGATACAATTTTTTACAAAGAATCACATGATGTTCTTCGTCTTCCCTTGCTGCAGTCCTGACTATTGGGTATAGTCCGCGTCCCAGTCGGCCCGAATACCAGAGAGTGGTCATGGCGCCTTAGACTGACGCCAGTACGTCAGGGTACTAATGCGCATGACCGACGCCATTTCCTCAGTCTTTTTTGCCGCATGGTCCGATGCAGAAGCAATTTTGCGAGTGCAGGTTGGCGTTCTGAGATTTTCCGAAACCGGAGTTTCAGACCGAAACAGAGTTGGTGAACATTTTGGTTTTTTCTTGCCTCAGTATTTAACCGGATGTCAGAAAAAGTGAATAACTGTATTTCTTGTGGGAAGCAGATAATAGGGATTATCATACGTTGTGTATACCTTGTTTAGGGCCTGAGCACGACGTTGTTGGTTGCCGCTCTTGTGCTAGATTTAACAAGCGCACTATTAAGAGGAGGCTTGATTGTGCTAGGTTAGTGTTTGGGAAGCGTTATAATATGCCGCCGGATGCTCCGGCGCGCTTCATCCAAGAAGCGCAAGGACAAAACAGTGAAGCCTAGGGTGAGGAACCGCAGTCCCGGACGTCGGTTCTTTAGCAGGCTCAGGGAGCCAGAGGTTTTGCCAGGAGTCTCTATGGAGTCTGAGGCAGATACTTTACTGTTACAGGATGTGCCCTCTCAGGAGGTAGGCCAGGCTGAGGGGCTTCTCAGGTAACTGTTCTTCCCTCTCTTCCCAAGGTAGTTAGGGCCTCTCCTTCTGTTGCCAAAGCTTCTTTTAGAGGTAGGCCAAGTTCAGCTTCTGTGGGGCTTCTCCTAGCATTTCGGCTCTGTGCCTAAGAAACATATGCTTAAAATGGCAGAAGATTTGATTACTCTGATTAGAGGTTCTATGCCCCCGCCTGATAAGAGGCCTAGGGTGGAACAGGAGTTTGATAGTTTTGAACAGTGTTCACAGGCTTCAGAGTCTTCTGTGGAAGACTTGCAAGAGTTTCCTACTTATTCTGATTCTGATGTGGATGATTCCACTCCTACAGCTTCTCCTCCTGAGGATTTTTCATTTTCAGAGACTCTTCACTCCATGAGGGAGCACTTTAAATGGGAAGGCCAGGATTACTCTGATTCCAGGAAAAGGCTTAGGGAATTCTTGTTTTTACCCCAGCATAGGCCCTTGGCTATTCCTCCTGTGTTGAATGTGGTGGAGGATGTTTTGCAGAGGCTTCCTGAACCCTGACTCCTTGCCTCCTGCTCCTGTTAAGCCTGATAGGTATTATAGGGTGCCCGCTCATAAGTATTTGTTTAAGAGTCCCAGGGCGGACCCAGAAACTGTTTCTCAGGGGCCTAAAGGTGTTAAAGCTTCTGTGGTTAAAAATCCTGTACCCTCTGATAAAGAGGCAAGGGCTTTGGATAGGTGGGGTAAGAAAGTATATACTTCTTCCACTCTAGCCATGAGGGCGTTGAATTGTCAGTTTCATATGCTGAAATATCAGAATTATCTCCTTTCACAATTGAAATCTAAGGTGGATGCTTTGAAGGTATTGAGTGTAAAGAATTGCTGGATTTGGTTCATGTGTCTGAGCAAGTGGGTAAGCATTCTTTGCAGTGTGGTTTTGATGCTGTTCAGGCCTCCTCGAGGGTGGCTGCTACTAGTTCTGTTCTTCGCAGACATGCCTGGTTGAAGGATCAGAATTTAGCTGAGCATGTTAAGACCAGGATTTTGGATGCTCCTTTACAGTCTGATGTGTTGTTTGGACCGCCTGTGGAAGCAGTTTTAAAGAAAATGGAGGACAAAGCTAAGTCTATGCAGACTGTTAAAGATTTTTGCAGGTGCAGCCTCCAAGTTTAGTAGAAATTGGCCTGCTAAGGGGTGGACATATCCTGCTTATGGTTCCCAGTCTAGGGGTAGGTCTAGACGTGGTAGGGGCAGGGCTCAAGGTTCTTTAGGCCTAGATCAGACAGTTCACCTGCTCAGACTTCTGGTGAGGGCAGGGGTCAGTCCTTTCGTAAGCAGAACCAATGACCTGCCTTTTCAGCTGCCAGTGGATTCTCGTCTGGCAGCTCCTTTGGGAGGAAGATTGTCTCTTTTCAAAGAAAACTGGGATTTAATCACTCAAGACAGATGGGTGCTGGATATCATTCATCACGGTTACAGATTTTATTTCCACACAATGCCCCTTTCAAAGGCATGCCAGATGTTCCTCCTCCACAAAGAAAAGAGGCTCACAAGCAAGTTTCTCAGTTACTCCAGATAGGGGCCATTCAGCCAGTCCCTGTATCAGAAAGGTTTATTCTCGCCTGTTCCTAGTACCAAAGAAGGGGAACATGTGGAGACCAATTTTGGATTTATCTATCCTCAACACTTATCTGGACATTCCCAAGTTCAAGATGTTGACGTTACAGCAACTGTTACCTCTGCTGGGCAAGGATCACTGGATGGTAACTTTGGATCTCAAGGAAGCTTACCTTCATGTGCCTATAAGGCTAAGTTGCAGAAAGTATCTGCGGTTTCGAACTGGAGATTTTCATTATCAGTTCTCTGCATTGCCCTTTGGCTTATCTACTGCTCAGAGTATTCACAAAGGTTCTGGCTCCAGTGATAGCTTACTTCAGGCTTCAAGGCATTCAAATCTATCCTTACTTGGACGATTGCCTGATTCTGGCTCAAGAAAAGGAAGACCTTCTACAGCATCTGGAATATGTCATAGCAGTGCTAAGATGCCTAGGGTATTCTGTGAACGAAATAAAGTCCAGTCTAGTACCCTCTCAAGACATGTGCTTTCTGGGTGTGAGACTGAATACAGCAGCCCAGATGGCCTTTTAACCCCGGACAAACAAAAGAGTCTGTCACTTTACTTCCATCAACTATCTCATCAGTCCGTGCTGACTGCAAGGACAGTCCTTCAAGCATTAGGGTTCATGGCATCTTGTATTCTGGTGCTTCCCAATGCCAAACTGCATATGAGGAAGCTGCAATGGTATCTCAAAAATGTATGGACTCAGCACTGCCAAGATTTCGACACTGTCATTCACATAATACCTTGCCTTCAAAAGGAATTCTTGTGGTGGGCTCAGGAATGTCACCTAAACAAGGGACTCTCTGTGACCCGGCCAGAGGCGAGTCAGATTTTAACGACAGATGCCTCGGACACTGCTTGGGGAGCTCATCTAAATGGAAAGTGGATACAAGACAAGTGGCCTGCCAGACTACAGCATCTACATATCAACATGAAGGAGATGTTAGCAGTCCAGTTTGCATTGATGGCGTTCAAGGAGTTACTTCTTCCAGGGCAGGTGTTGATTCTAACAGACAACACAACTGTCATGTGGTACATCAACAAGCAAGGGAACACATTCTTATCCTCTATGCAGGCAAGCAATGATTTTATGGGAGACTGCGTTAAGCCTGCAACTGACTCTTCAGGCAAGGTTTCTGCCAGGAGCACAGAACTCCCTAGCAGATGTATTAAGCAGACAAATCATGGATCCCCACGAGTGGAAACTGGATCTTCATGTATTTCAGAAATTGACAGTGTCATGGGGAACTCCAGACATAGATCTGTTCGCTTCTCCACTAAACCACCAGCTGCCAAAGTATTGCACAACGGGTTTCATCACACAGCTTGGAAAGTGGATGCTCTGTCTTTCAGTTGGAAAAACCTTCATGTCTATGCCTTTCCACCTCTGCCTCTTCTTCCAAAGGTATTATTAAAGGTCAGACAAGACAGGCCACGGATGATTTTGATAGCTCCAGATTGGCCTCGGCAACACTGGTACCCACTTCTAAGGAGTCTTGTAAAGAAGCCTCCATGGCCTTTACCTCTGATTCCTCCTCTGTTATCTCAGCAGGACGGTCATCTGCTCAATGTCAAGCTTCAATCTCTTCATCTCACAGCTTGGCATATTCTGTGTTGAAGCACAGCAGGTCTCAGCTTCCTCAACGAGTTTTAAATGTGATTATGGAAGCTAGAAGGCCTAGTACTAGGAGAGTGTAAAATGGAAGAGATTTTTATTTTGGAGTACAGCAAAGAATTTGGAGATTTCAGAGCCTAATTTGAGTGCGGCTCTTCAATATCTTACTGAATTATTGGACAAAGGTTTGTCCTTCTCTTCCATAAAGATTCATGCTGCAGCAATTTCAGCTCACTATGATTGTGACCCACCTTTATTTTCGCATCCTTTGTTCAAGCAGTTTCTTAGAGGGGCAAAGAATATAAGACCCCCACGTAGAGCTCCTACTCCTGCTTGGGATCTCAATTTTGTGTTGGAAAAACTTACTCTACAACCTTTTGAGCCTGCAGCTACTGCTGAATTGAAATATTTGTCATGGAAGACTGCTTTTCTGTTGGCTATTACTTCTGCAAGAAGGGTGTCTGAGTTGCAGGCCCTTATGGCAGTAGAGCCCTTTTGATTTTCCATAAGGACAGGGTATCATTACGTACTAATCCTTCCTTTATGCCTAAGGTGGTTTCTAGTGTGGCTTTAAACCAAACTATTCATTTGCCTACGTTTTTGCAGATCCTCAAAATAAAGGGGAAAAGATTTTGCACACTTTAGATGTACACAGGCAATTGCGTTATTATTTGAGCAGGACTAAGAATTTCAGGCAGTCTCAGCAGTTACTTGTTTCTTTTGCTTTGAGTTCACAGGGCAAGCCTGTGTCAAAACAAACTATTTCTAGGTGGATTGGCTTTTGCATTGCATTTTGTTATTCCCATCATGGCAAAGAGGTTCCAGCTGGGATTAGGCCTCATTCCACTAGGGCTACTGCCACTTCAACAGCATTTCTAAGGGGGGTGGCAACTAAGGATATTCTGGAAGCAGCTACTTGGAGTTCAGTGCATACTTTCTCTAGGCATTATCACCTGCCTATATACTCTAAGACTAGGGCTGGTTTTGCCACAGCTGTTTTACATGGCATGTTGTCAGCTCCTGCTACTTTATAATTTGCCAGCCTCCCTTACCTCTGCTTTGGGATTCTACCCAATACTCAGGACTGCAGCAAGGGAAGACGAAGAACCTTGTACAGTTTTCTACCTTCCATAAATGTCGATGTTCGAGGATTCCCTCCCTCCTTCCCCTCTGTGTTTTGGGGTGGTTGTGTAGGTGAGTTTACATATATATATTTTTGTACATATTGTTGTATATATTGTACATGTTTTTTGGTGCAGGTTGTTTTTGGATACTTGTCTTTTTGGGTCTTCTGACATCTGGGGCAAGAAAAGACTGAGGAAATGGCGTGGGTCATGCGCATTAGTACCCTGACGTACTGACGTCAGTCTAAGGCGCCATGACCGACGTCAGCCTTATACTCTGGTATTCGGGCCGACTGGGACGCGGACTATACCCAATAGTCAGGACTGCAGCAAGGGAATCCTCGAACATCTACATTTATGGTAGGTACAAAACTGTACTTTTTTTCTTTCTCCTATACAGTTGATTTATATCGGAGTTCCACCTTACTGGCTTACTTTTGAATGTATTGTGAAGGATAGAAACAACCTCTATAACAGTCTGCTCATGAGGGTGCAAAGCTCCGGCAAGTATGTTAAGGTAAGGGTGAAATCAAGAACTGGTTTATTCAGATAATGCCAGTTAAGACTGCCTAAGATGTCAGTAAGTAGCAGTAAATTGGCTTTAGAATAATCCTGGTAGGGTTTTGTAGGTGGGTAGGCTTGTTTTATAGTAACAATAACAGCTAGGGTCATCTGATATAACCAGGTACATATTGGCATGTGGGTTGGTACAGGAGTTTGGAGCAGCTGATAAGGACAAGGTCAAGTAGGGGTTAACCCCCCTTCAGTCGGCACTGGCACTACTTGTACTAGGGTGTTGGTATTTACAAAATCAAGTAACCTATGTTATTTGTTGATGGTTGTATAGCTTAGCCATCTGATAGAGTGATATTTAAAATCTCCCATAATAAGGGTGTTTGGCTTAATAATCAGCTTTTAGGTTTGCTTTAGATAACCAGAATGCAGTGAAGAGATATGGAAGAGGACCAGTAGTTGTCAGTGGTGTGGGGTTATCAGTTTTGTTGACATACTCTAGTATCTTTAAAAGGTGTAGGCTGGTATCATGCAAGACTCATC